>NW_008663069.1:0-7606 GCF_000695815.1 Acanthisitta chloris | reverse complement strand
TGTGTGGAGACCTCAGAGCAACCTGCCAGGAGCTGAAGGGGCTCCAGGGAAGCTGCAGAGGGATTCTTAGTTAGAAACTGCAGTGACAGGACAAGGAGTAATGTGGAGAAATTGAAAGAGGGGAAATTTAGATTAGATATTATGAAGAAATTCCTCCCTGTGAGGGTAGTGAGACACTGGCACAGGTTGCCCAGAGAAGCTGTGGCTTGCCCAACCCTGGAACTAGGCCAGGTTGGATGGGCTTGGAGCAACCTGTGCTAGTGAAATAGCAATCCCAATTGCAAAGGTGTTGGAATGAGATCAGCTTTAAGGTCCCTTCCAGACCTAACTGCTGGGTGATTCTATGATTCTGTGCTTTCTGTACTATTTTCCATTTCCTTAATGCCTCACTTACTATTTTGCATCTCAGCTGTGCATTTATACATTACCCAGAAAATGTCTCTGTATGTTAGGTTTCGGCTCTCACATATTATTCCAGGGGTAAAGTACTGCCATTAGAGGAACCCGTTTAGAAATCCATGTTATTAAATAAATGCTTACTGAGAAACATTCTGAGAGGGGGTTGATGCAAGAGGGAAGTTGCTGGCAAAACTGTGTCATAAACCACAGACTTCACATTAATTATCAGAGAAGGGACAAGACTCTAAATTCCCATATGCTAAAAGAACTGCGAAGAAATTATTTTAAACACCATGCAGCTCCTTAGGCAAACCTTCTATCTAGTGAATTTGTCTACTTGATATGAGTAGAGCAGGATATCAGGGCCTGATATCAGGGCTGGAAGTGTGCCCAGGTGGGCAAGAAGGCTCACATGACTTGTGTGGCAGCAGGACCAGGGCAGGGACTGTCCCTCTGTGCTGGCACTGCTGAGGCACCTCCAGTGCTGTGTCCAGTTCTGAGCCCTCAGTGCTAGAGAGACATTGAGGGGCTGAGAGTGCCCAGAGAATGGAACGGATCTGGGAAAGGGGTCGGAGAGTCAGTCATGGGAGGAGAGGCTGAGAGAACTGGGGTGTCTCAACCTGGAGAAAAGGAGGCTTAGTGGGGACCTTCTCTCTCTCTACTACTCCCTGACAGGAGGTGCAGCCAGGTGGGGTCAAGCTCTGCTCCCAGGGAACAAGGGACAAGACAAGTGGAAATGGCCTCAAGCTGTACCAGGGAAGGTTTTGGTTAGAGGAAGAATTTCTTCATGGAAGGGGCTGTCAGGCTTTGAAAGGAGCTGCCCAGGAAGGCAGAGGATTCACCATTCCTAGAGGTATTCACAGAACATGTGGATGTGGCACTTGGGGACATGGTTTAGAGGTGAACCTGGTGGTGCTGCTGAGTTGATGGTTGGACTTGATCTTTAAGGTCTTTTCCAACATTAACAATGCTGCAATTCTTTGACCTCCGTTGTGTTCCCATCTATCATGCTAGTAACCAGACCAGTCTGTCCAAGCAAGCTTAATGGCAAGACTGTCCTTTTTTACCACAGTAATGACTTTATTCTTCAGAAACTAGCAATATTTGTATAACTTTTGCTGCAGTAGCTGCATTGCTGTTGTTGCTCCCCTCAGAGCAGTGGTTCTTGCCCAGTAAAAATGTTATGTTAGTGTAGTGCTGTCATCTTGCTGCATCTGTCTCTCCAACAAGCCCTGGAGGTTGCTTTCTCCAGCCACAAATTTACCTCATTTTCACAGTGATCTACATTCCTTGTACTAAAACAATGCCATAAGGCACAAAATGTTGGTTGCAGTGTTGATCAAACAGCAGCACAGTGGGAGCCAGGCAGCCAGCAGCACCAGCAATTACAGTTTATTAGACATCTCCTCTTAAACACTTGATATTCTTACACATGATATTATGTGTTTGCTAATAGGCCACATATCTTCTTTATGCATTTCACCCTCCTTTACGTACACCAGTGGTTCTGCTTCAAGCACATGCTTTTGCACATAAATAGGATCATCATTTGGAGCTAATCCAGTTTGCAGATTCTCTCAGTCAAGCAACAGCAGGTCCAATTTGAATAGTCAAACTGGGAACCTCATGCTCTCATTAGCCTTTCATCAGTGTTGTTCAGGTTCTGTGAGCTAATATAAAGCTCCTTCAATAACTTGGATCTTTCTTCCTACTTAGAATCATAGAATCATGAAGGTTGGAGGATACCTCTAAGATTATCAAGTCCAACCAGAGCTTGTGCTGTGTAGTTTTAGAGACAGGTAGCCCCAAATTGCATTTCATGATTGCCTTTGCCATAATGTCACTTAATGATAAAATTAGTAGTGGTTGGGGTTTCCAAGAAGAGAAGTGAGGCAGAGAAATATTAGGGAAGGTACATGTCATGGGTAAGCTCTATCCCAACCCAAACCAGGACCACGTGTTTTTAAGGGCATTTAAAATGGGTGGAAAATAGGTGCCAGTAAGAAAAAGTCCTGTGTAGAAGTCTGAGTGGATTTTTCAGTTTGACTTCCCCAAGAGGAGTAGCAGCCAAACCTGGGCTTCCTGCACTCCTGGGAGTACAAATGCTCTTAAATTCCTCGCTTTATTCTCTGTATATATTTCTGTCTGTACATCAGCAAAATGAATTCTGTTAAATGTTTTTATTTGCCTTAGACTAAGGCCTTTCCTTGGTTAAAATCTTCCATTATCATTTCTGTGGATAGTCTAAAAGTCCTCCCTGCCTTAAGAGTGAAATATTTCCATGGCAAGAATAAATAACATGCACACTGACCTTTCAGTCCCAAGGAGAGTGTCTGCTTAAGAACTTCACAGCTCCTTGCCTCAGTGCAGGTTGACATTTGCAAGGTTGATAAGTTGGTTATTTGGATGTAAATCGACAAGGAAGGAAAAACAGTCTCAATAGTTGTGATAACAAAGTGTTATTTTTTCTCAGTTTAATATAATATAATGGACAATAGATCACACAAACTCTCCATCTATTCATCATTTAAATGGTGTCTGCTATTATGTGTCAGCATGGAGGTCTGGAAAGGGAGAGAGTTAAAATTTAATTGAATAAGCAAAAGAAAAAGCCTACAAGGATTTTATCCATGATGCTTTAAAGTATCTTTGCAAGCAACTGTCTGTGCTGATAGTATTTTAGGGATCAGAAGCAGGCCCTGGAATATGAGTCATCATGAATTCTAATCAAGATGTACAAACATGTGATACAGAGGATTGAGAAAAATGAAACTTTGGGGCTTTTTTTCTTTATTTCTTCCTTTGAGGACCCTCTAACTTTCATCTGCAAAGGTCAGAGGTTTGCCCTGGCCACAGCCACACACAGGCTGCCTGCACTCCTTGTTCTTACTTTAGCCAGAGCTTCTTCCAGGGCTTTCCCAGATCTTTGGGAATGTTGTCTGTGCACAAGCAGACTCACTGTCGTGGCTTCAGTGTGATGGTAGCTTTTACCTAGGAGCAGGGTGGGTGAGGAGCCACTTTGCAAGGAGCTTTTGCATGTGGGCACAGCATAAACCCTACAGGAAAGCAGTAAAGTCTTGTATGAGGCTGAGGTGAGGAACACAAGATCCCAGCCTTCCTGACACTGCTGGTTCCTTTGGATTCAAATAGATCTATCATTTGCATCAAGGCACTCAGCAGTGCTGGCATAGGCTTTGGTAACGGAAATATCAACATGTAAGAGTGATGCTTAAAACCTCAGAGACGCTGAGAACTGTCAGCACTGAGACTTAAGGGCCACTAGGAGAATCACAGGTCTCACTTTGATTAAGTTCACAAGGTTGATATATTATCATAGAATATCCAGAGTTGGAAAGGACCCACAAGGATCATCAAGTCCAACTCCTGCCCCTGCACAGGACATCCCAACAATCCAACCTGTGTCTGAGAGCATTGCCCAAACACTCCTTGAGCTCTGTCAGGGGTGGGGCCATAACCACTGCCCTGGGGAGCTGTTCCAGTGCCCAAATACCCTCTGGAGAAAGACCCTCTTCCTAATATCCAGCCTAAACCTCCCTTGACACAACTTCAGACCATTCCCTGAGGTCCTGTCATGGGTCACAGACAGCAGAGATCGGTGCTGGCCCTTGCGAGGAAGCTGCATTATGGTAATGTGGCCCTACTAAACAACTTTGTGCTGTATTATTCTCCACCTTGCCATTAGTAGATCTTCTTTTTGGATACACGGGCAAGTTATTCTGCTCACCATTGCTGTTCTGGGCAGATAAAGCTGTTGATTTGGAGGCTTCCCAGCTTATTCTATGCTCCCGATGCTCAAGTAACAGTGACTAATTCAGTGCTTCATTAAACATGACTGTATATAAAGTCATACTGACTGTGTAAGACTCACTGCTGCTGAATTCTTCATGGTCACTGCAGACTTTTAATCCTTACATGGAGAAGAATCACAAAACACAGTCCTAGTACTCTCTTTAAGCCTGTACAGACTGTTCTGTACTGGAAGTTACTTCAAATCAAGCTGAAGTTGAGGCAGAACATCCTGTTTTCCTGGCATCCTAGGACACTTTGAACATGATATTTCCAAAACTGTACATATTGAAAGCTAGGAGTGTGAGTCTTTCATCTCCCTTGGCAGTGCAGTGTTGCCTGTGCAAAGCAGCAGGTTTGATGCTGTGATGGATAACCTTCCCCATGCTCTGCTCGTGGGTTGTATGTGTGTTGCCCTCAATGGCTTTGCTGCTGTCCATCTGCAGGAGTGACCTGGGATGGCCTGGTCTGATACACAGACTTTTCATGGATAAAGCCTTCACTCTCAGCTCTCTCTTCAAACTCTCAGAGCATCATCTTGGACGGCTTTCCTGGTGCTTGCTGCAGTGTGATGGGCAGTGTTCTGGGCTGTGTCCCCTCATAAAGTGAGAGATGCCAGGCTGTGTTGAGACCACTTTGCATGTCCTTCTTTAAGACAAGTATTGAGGAGATCACACCTTAAATGAATTCAAAGGTAGCCCAAAACTCTTACCAGGACTGACCCGTTTGGGAGGTTGTGGCTGCCCCAGTCCTGGCCGTGTCCAACGCCAGGCTGACTAAAGCCTTGAGCAACCTTGTCTGGTGGGAAGTGTCCCTGCCCAGGGCAGGGGGTTGGGACTGGATGATCTCTAAGGTCCATTCCAACCCCTAAAATTCTATGATTCCTTAGTAGCCCTTGTCTTGATGCTACTATTACTGTCAGAAGAGCTGTATGGTATGCAGTTCATTTCCTAGATGCACATTAGGCTCTCCTGGGACATTCTTATGCTTTAATTTATCCAGTTTGTCCTCTGTTCCCACCTCAACCCTGGAACTTGTTATTAAATTTGCAGAAAAAGAGCCTCACAGAATACATATATATTCATCTGCTTCAAAATTATTGGCAAGCCTCTGTCCTAAACATCAGGCAAAGCCAACACCATCTCCTTCAGCCTCTGAGACCTGCAAGTCAGCAGAGTGAAACAGCCCACTGCCTTTTATTAGATGTTATGCACTTGACAGCCAAGTCAAATGCCAAGCTTGGGAGAGCAGTAATTCAATTCCTGACTGAGTTATACACTGAATGTGTCATTCCTGTCCTCCAGAGAAATGGGTGACCTCTGCAGTTAGGTCCAGCTTAAAATAAGAGGTACCTCTGTGGAGGTCATCAGTTTTTCAGGGTAATATTGGCAGTGCCTGAGTCCCACCTCCACAACTCTGCTTCACTTTCCAGAGTCTTCAGCAGCATTGCTTAGGGACTGGGGAATAAATAAGAGTCCATAGCTATGCTAGCCCCAGAAATACAGCAGACAGAGCTTCTATGGTGGCATCACAACAAGAAAAGAAAGAGAAAACTGATTTTTAAATGGTCATTTTGGAACAAGTCCAGAGGAGGCCACCAAGGTGATGTAGAAGGATGGAGCAGCTCTGCTATGAGGAAAGGCTGAGAGAGTTGGGATTGTTCAGCCTGGAGAAGAGAAGCTTTGGAATGACCTTCTCATTCCACCCCTTGCCATGGGCAGGGACACCTTCCACTAGCCCAGGTTGCTCCAAGCCCCATCCAACCTGGCCTGGAACACTTCCAGGTACAAGGCAGCCACAGCTTCTCTGGGTAACCTGTGCCAGTGCCTCACCACCCTCACAGGGAATGATTTCTTCCCAATATCCCATTTAACCCTGTCGTCTGGCAGTGTGAAGCCATTCCCCCTTGTCCTGTCACTCCAGTCCCTTGTCAATAGTCTCTCTCGATCTTTCTTGCAGGCTCCTTCAGGCACTGGAAGGCCACAACTAGGTCACCCCAAAGCTTTTCTTTTCCAGGATGACATCACAGACCCATCAGATATCAAGTCCTGGTTATCTAAGATCAATCTTAAGGCTCTTGGAGTTTCTGAGGATCATAGAATATAAATCCATGGGGTACCTCCCCTCTGCAGGCTTCAGAGAGGTGAAAAACTGCCCAAGCCATGAAAGCAACCAGACTAGTTGTCCATGCTCTGTATATTCCTGATTTCACAGCATCTCCTAAGCCATCTGCACCTAATCATTGTAAGGACATTTTCCCTGTCTAAATTGTGATTGCCAATGGGAAACATTGACGTGAAAGAATTTAAGGCACCTGCTTAAAATGTGCAAGTGCTTGCTGGTGTAAGCAGCTTGTTCAAACTCTACTGCATGCCTTCCTCTAGGACTGGAACAAGGATTCATCCAGGAGATTGGTTTGAAAGAGAAAAAATTAGGCAAGATGAAAAATCTACAATCTCACATCATTTCTTTTTCTGAGGAAACACATAATAGCCACCATTCCCGCACAAAGGCAAATGGAATATGCATGGCCTTAATTTAACATCTCATTCAACATGTGTCTCTGTCCTTTTTTCCTTGCAGATTTCTCAGGAGCTTTTGAAATGTTAAAAGGCAAATGAGAGCAAAACAAAACATGAACAGATCCCACTTGAAAAAATATAATAGCTAAAGACAACATTGCTCTTGAAGGTGACAAAGAGCCATTGAATAATGATATTTTCCAGGCTTCTGCCAGGCCTGTTGGAAGGCCCTGCTGGGATGTATAGCACTGGGGTTAGGAGAAACCATAATTTGAGCAGATAGAACTCATCTGCAGCAGTTGCCATTCTTTTCTTACATACTTGGGATGAAGGAAGGCAGGATCACTCCACAGCTGAACAGGATTGAGATAAGAGTGGTCTCACCTGTCAGCCTCTTTGGCATACAGATTTCTGGGTCTTTTTTTGGAGTCAGCAATGCTTCTGCCTGTGTGAAGTAGCTCTTAGGATCTTCCAACAGCGCTGAGGTATCTTTAAATCAATTCTACTCAAGGAGATCTTTTTTTTGAGTGAGTGCTCATTCTTAGTCTATTTCTCTTCAACTAGAAAACAGGATAATTAAGAGAAAACATTGTCATAAATTGACAGAAAAAAAGAGAACAAACCTGGCACTCAAATGAAGGCATTTCACAATTTAAAAGTACAAGAATTTGCCTCAGTTGCATTCAGATTTCTGTGCTTATTTTGTCACATAACATTGCAGTTCTCTGAGTAAGCAATGGCACTGATCAACATTTACACCAGAGTGTGAAAGAGGGAGTAAGAAATACACACTGGAATTATGATTCAATAAAATCATAGAATCATTCAGGCTGTTATATATAAGGCTGTTATATATAAGTATACAACATATAAGTATA
>NW_008663068.1:103578-113299 GCF_000695815.1 Acanthisitta chloris | reverse complement strand
TCATTGAGTGTAAGGTGATGAGCTTGGTGGGGGCTTTAACTGATAATTATGGAGTTATTTCTGCTGAGCCATTAAAGCTTCCCCTTGAAAGCAAAATTCAGCCCTTAGAATCCTGTCTCTTGCTAGCCCTTTTTGCTGTTTTACTCATTAGCTATCGGTAACGCTCAATTGCATCTGAGCTCACAGTTGCTCTGAATTCACTGAGTTTGTTCAAACAGAGCTGCACTAAAATCCAATTTCTAAGTTTATGGTTTAGTAATCAGCAGCCAAAACCCATACAGACTGGATCTCTCAAACATACATTCATCTACCTGACTGTGGAAAGAGGTAGATAAGTGCAGATAAGCTGCTTTGCGTGAATGACCCCAAAGTATGTCAAGTCCAGAATTTCAAACTCTCAGTAATAGGATGATGCACACCAACATATCTTCTGTAAATCAGGAGGCCAGAAATATGAATTACTTTAGGCACACTTAATGGGTGTCACATTATGTTAAATTCAGCATTATTACACTAGATATGTCATCAGAATTTCATCTATAAAAATACAGATTCTAAATGTAAAAGAAAATCACCTTTTTTTAAAATGCAGCTTCATTGAAAAAAAGACAAAATAAAAGCTAGAGGCAGAGAGCAGTTACTTATTCCATGATTTTTGTTGCTTTGCAGAAGTTTTAAGCAGAAGTAATTTTGAAGTTCAACTTTCCATTATCCATGAAACAGTTGGTAGAATGATCTCAAATTCCTCCCCTACGCCACTTTATTTTAGGTACATTTAAATAATTAATCTAAACAAATAATCTAAATTTTTTTGCATGCTTAATAATTACATAGCAAAAAGGAATAGCAGTTGATAACTAATCAACTGATATGCTTACTTCATGGCATAATAGACACCAAATGAATATCATAATCAGGCTTCCAGAGTATTTGATAACAGCAGAAACAATGCTTGTAGAATTTACTGAAAGCTATTGCCCACCTCAGGCTTCCAGAGTATTTGATAACAGCTGAAACAATGCTTGTGGAATTTACTGAAAGCTATTGCCCACATAAATTCTACATTTAGGACTGATCAAAAGCCTAATAAAAGAAAGGAAAATATTTCTATGGAATGTAACAACTCTGGGTCATGCCTCCCAGAGTCAATTTACGTGATGCTGAACTAAGCAGCAATTCAAAATCTGAAATACAAACAGAAAAGATTTTTCTTCTGCAATATATTCAACTCAGTTCATAGTCTTCAGATCATATCTGGAATTCCCAGTATTTTTTCTCCACTGCCAACTGTAATTTTATCATCTATTATATATAGCAGATATCTAATTATGGGCTGCTCTTATCGTCCAGTGCTCAAAAACTATCAGAGCTGAATAATCAAAATATTATTAGAGCTTCCTAAGGCTGTCTACCACGGCTAGTCATTAGAGGACTTCTGCAGCCTCTTCTAGCTGAGTATTTCTACAGATGTCTAAATTGCAATGATTTATTCCTTGAGCCCCTGTTAACAAAAGCAGGGAGTGCCAAGGTACCAACTCAGTTTCAATGATTATGTGGTCTAAGAAAAAGGTTTTGAAGAGTGACAGAGAAGCAGATTTTTCTTAAAACAGTTTCAAAGGAATTAAAACCAGAGGCACTCAAGTACCCAAAAGTCAGATCTTCTCGTATAGTTTATCAGAGGAGAATATTGACCCTCAAGTCATTCCTGTGACCTTGGGAGATAGTGCTTTAAAGGTTGCCCTCATATATTTGGTTACAGAGAATCTGAATACAATAGCTTCTGCCTGCTAAAATCCAACTGAAATGACAAGCCCAAATCTGCTTTTAAGATGTTTGTTAGAATTAGGTGTAGATCAGATCTGAAATTCCATCTAATTCCTTCTTTATATTATTCTCATATTTGATTTAGAATTTAAATAATTTTCTTTTCAGGGATAGTATTTTCAGTGAAACCTGGAGAGTTTCTAATTCTACTTTAACACGTTGAAAGACACTTTGGAAGAGTAGGCTAGTGCTCTAATAAAATGGCTCTGAGTTTATCACCTATGTTATGCCACTTGTGAATTCACTGACACTAAAAACCACTGAGGAGACTTTAGTCTGAAGAAATATACTTTTGTCATCTAAGCAGCTACAACACCACCATGATAACAAGGTTGAAGTCTAGCGCTTACCTAAATTTTGTAGCAGGTTAGCAGGCACTAAAACTTGAGCAACCAGTTTTACATTAGTCAGAAATTGTTCTCAAATAAAATTTGAAAAAAAGTTCCAGATGCAAAAAAGAATTATTATGAAGATGAAACAAGAAATATGCCAGTTATGCATTTTACTAGTTACGTATTCTTGAGAAAAAAATTTAAAACAGGTTTATAGCACTACATAAAATAGCAATCCTTCAGATCATCTGAGCCATGAATATACATAAAATAAATAATTGCACATCCAAATCTATCTTTGATCCTTTAAAGTCACCTGTCCCATTTCTTCATTAGCACACAAACACTGGGCTCCTATTTTGAAAGTCTGAGTTGGATTAGAGTTGAAAGTTATCACTTAAGGATTGCACCAGGACAGGAAGATGTGGAATTGGCAGTAGCTGTATCATTCAACTGCTATTTACAATCAAGGTATTGATGCAACATAAGGTACATATGTGTTTTGAAACACCAAACAGCAAGCTAATCATCTCACTAGGAATTATTTTCATACATACATACAAACAACCAGGAGTTTCAGTACTCATACGGATGCTTTTGTTCTTTGATCTTTCAGACAGGTCCTGTGAAATCCTAAATGCTTGAACCCTTCCTCATGTTTGAGCAGTCCTCACTTCGTGTCCGTACAGAGTCACTTTGTTGAACTTGTCCTCCAAGGCACTTAAAATCTGTAGTAAAGTGGCAGCACATTTTTAACACTTGAACATCCTACTCCTGTCCTCCTTTACCATTTCCACAGTACAGACCTATTTATGCAACCACAATCTTTAGGTAGACAGTTATTTTTAAGAAAATGAACTGCTGTATTTATAGCCTCATCACATGCTCTAAACCCACAGTTTTTGCAATATTTATGCCTGGCAGTCACAATTGCATACTTGTCACTTGAATAAGTTTGCACTAGCCCTAGCAGTCATTTATGTCTCAACTTTTCTGTTTTAATAGCAAAAATACAGGAAAGGAGAAAAATTTAAATCCAGTGCTAGGGTTCAAAACAAGGGATGAGCACATACTCTTAATGGCTGCAGAAAAAAGCTCCATGATTAATAGCTAAAAAGCACATGTTTTAAGGAAACAAAACTTTGACAAATTATGTACTGCTTCATCTTTAAAGAACATAATTGAGACATAAAAGACATAAGTAAAATTAAAATTTACAAGATCCTTAAAATAAACCCTTCCCTTGGAATCTGGCTCTTTATACATACACATGTATCAATGTACACTATGGATTAAGTGACAGGAGCTTTGCTGGTTTAGCTTTAGCTTAGCTTCACTGTCCCAGTTTATATTAAACAGGAATGGCAGCTACCATACTTGACATTATGACCACAAGAGAGAACAAAAACAATGGAAAGTTTAGTGTTGACACAGGAAAGAAGGAAAAAGCATGCTGAATTGACTGCTGCTTCATCAGCTACAGGTCCTTCTGATGATTCACTTTATGTCACCTGTACACACACCTGGCTTTTCAGCAATGAAGAGCAATTACTTACATAGGTCACAGAACCTTCTAAAAAAAATGTCCTCTATGATAGATGTGGTTTTGCTACTCTTCATTGAAACTGGTTCTTTTGTTGCTACCCTCTTTCTGCATAAAACACAGACTACTCTGGGACTGAATAGGGTGACTGCCTGCCTGTTCCCCTCCACCTTCCCTTCACACTAGTTCTGAAGATGCACAAAGACTAAAATAAAGGAAAAGTATGCATATATATGTATATATATCACTATATAAATGTATATAGATATCAAAGTTGCTAGAAGGCTTATACTTCGACAAAATCTCATTACTCTGGGATATCACAAGGGCTGTCCCTTAAGAATAGACTTTAATAGTTTTCTGGTCAAATGTATACCACTGGAACTGTTTCTATATTTTCTAGCCTCTGACAGCTTTTAAGAAATACAGCTTTCCAAATAACAAACCAGTCTACCGACCATACGACAGCTTTTAAGAAATACAGCTTTCCAAGTAACAAACCAGCCTACCGACCATACTAAGAGTAGTAATTAGGAGGTGAGAAAGTTGAGTTCACAGTAACAGGAATTCTTTCAGAAAATGCCTTTCAGAAGGAACACAGGAGGACAAACACTACTATCAAGAGTTAATCTTGGCAGTCTAGAATCTTTTCTTAAACTCTAATTCCTATTTCCAGTTACCAATAGATTTCAAATAGAGATTACAGGATTGTTGCTACGTGTTCCATAGAAAGGACACTACTTTTCAATTCTTTATTTTCTCTTACAGAAGAGACTGACAAAAGCAAAAAGATCGCATAGGGCAACCAAAATAGTGTTTTTTCTTCCATACAGAGAATGAGAAAGAAAGAGAGAGAGGTCTATGGAAGACAGTTTATTCAACTGAAATAACTCAGTGATGTTGGCTTTCTAAGCCATATTGAGGCCAAGAACTTTTGGGCAGGGCTCATACTCCTTGGGTCATTGACCAGCTTTACCTCCCACAGCTTATAAACTCTTTCCTGATCCCCTCCTTTCCAGTCAAGGCACCAGAGTCAATAAAACCCTTTTCATCAAACTCTTTCCACTGTTTCTTTTTCTCCGTTTGCATTTGTCTGAAGTTCCCCCTTAGTCTACGCAGAGTTGGTACACTGCAGTATTTTGTTCAAACTTTTTCAAGTAATGCATATGATATTGCTGATGTTATTCAAAATTATATGTGCTACTCAGTTACTCAACAAGGCTATGCTTTCTCCAGGCATTTTGGCAGTCAGTGAAACATTTGATATGATTCTGTCCATTCTACCCTCAGGCATTTCCTCACAGGACAGATAGTATTTCACTCAGTAATTCTATAACACTTAATCAGATTCATCCTTTTATCTAAAAAAAAAGGGACAGAATTTATATTTTGAGTTTAATGTCATTTTTTTTCCCCATGGCTGCAAGGTAAGGGAAGGCCTACTGGGCCGAAATCATAGAATACAAGAGTTGGAATGGACCTTACAGATCATCTAGTCCCAACCTCCTGCCATGGGCAGGGACACCTCCTCACTACATCAGGTTGCTCAAGGACTCACCCAGCCTGGCCTTGAACACTGCCAGGGTTGGGGCAGCCACCACATCTCTAGGCAACATGTTCCAGTGCCTCACCATCCTTACAGTAAAAAACTCTTTTCTAATATCTAAACTAAACTTCCCCTCCTTCAATCTGAACCCATTCCCCCTTGTCCTATCATTGCAGTTCCTAACAAAGAGTCCTTCTCCAGCATCCGTGGAGCTCCTTCAGATACTGGAAGGTGCTGTGAGGTCTCTACACAACCTTCTCTTCTCCAGGCTGAACAGCTCCAACTTCCTCAGCCTGTCCTCATAGGGGAGATGGTCCAGTCCTCTTATCAACTTCGTGGCCTCCTGTAGACTTGCTCCAACAGTTTCATGTTCTTCTTATGTTGAGGACACCAGAACTGTGTGCAGTATTCCAGGTGGGGTCTCACAAGAGCAGAGTAGAGGGGAAGAATCACCTCTTTTGACCTACTGCCCACACTCCTTTTGATACAGCCCAGGATTAGACTGGCTTTCTGGGCTGTGATAACACATTGCAGCTCATGGTGAGCTTCTCATCCACTGTCACTCCCAAGTCTTTCTCCTCCCTCCTGGTTTCAATTACTTCCCTACCCAACCTGTAGGTGTGCCTGGGCTTACCATGGCCCAGCTGGAGGACCTTGGATTTCATTTTGTTAAACTTCATGAGGTTTACTTTGGCCCACCTCTCAAGCCTGTCAAGGTCCCTCTGGATGGCACATCCCTTCCCTCCAGCTGTGAGTGCCCCACACAGCTTGGTGTCATCAGTGAACTTGCTGAGGGTGCACTCAGTCCCACTGTCTATGTCACCAACAAAGGTGTTGAACAATATAGGCCCCAGCACCAAACCCTGAGGGACACCACTCATCACTGACCTCCACGTGGACACTGAGCCACTGACCACAACTCTCTGTGTGTGACCATCCAGCCAGTTCTTTATCCACTGAGTGCTCCACCAATCAAATCCATGTCCCTCCAATTTAGAGACAAGGATGTCATGCAGGACAGTGTCAAACACCTTGTATAAGTCCAGGTAGATGACATTGGTTGCTCCGCCCCTATCTACAAATTCTGTGGCCCCATCATAAAAGGCCACCAAATGGACCAATAACTATAAAAAGTCATCACCAGAATTCCATTTTAAGACAAAACTGAAGAGATCAAGTCGATAAAGTAATCCCCACTTCAGTATAAATGACTAGAAGCAAGGCATTCTGGTGCTCAGACATCTGATGACTGTAACTTCCATCTGTGCCTTGCTGAATACTGGGAGCAAGCTGGGTTGCTTAGTGCATTATTGTTCAGCCACCAGGATGACTTTGTTATGGCAGGAGATGTGGGGCAGATTTCTCAATTAAAGGAAGCCTTCAGAGCAAATTGGTAACCGAAGAAACAGGACTCCACTTGAATGAGCTTATGACCTGCTTATCTATAGGCAGACAAAGCATCAAATAGGAATTGGAGTAATTTGTGCTGTAGGATATGTAGATTTTGATTCAGTGCATATCACTTTCTTTTCAATCAGTTGTGGTTTCTTAGCCTGATGTACTGGGAAAAGGAAGCGTTTTCCATTTAATAATCAGGAAAGGTGTTTCTACTGTCATATGTAAATAGTAAAGATGATTAAACATTAGACCTTAAGTGAAGTATATTCCACACAAAGCACAATATACGATACCCTATTTGTGCTTACCTGGTATGTCATGAGTCAGCAGCTGTAAGCCCTTCTTTTGAAAATATTTGATGGTACTTTGTTTCTTCAAGTGAAATGTGCTTTTAGATGCAATTTAATGGTTGAAGATTGTACATGCCTCTTCAGCATAAGCAAGCCAGAATTTCATTATTTAACTATGTCCTTTAATTACGGGATTAATCTTCAAAGCGTTGTGGAGTACATTTGCAAAGTCACAGACAGAATAAAAGGATTACAGAGGATAAAAACCATACAGAGCATAATAGGTACCAATGGCATAAGTGAGTGGTGATAATGAAAAGACACACATATACTAAGCTATATTTATACACTAAGATTACAAGGCATATGAATGAAAGAACCTTGATTCTTTAGCCCCTTTACACCTGCAAAACATACTGTGGCAGCTGTCTATACAAGGCTAGTCAAATGCTTTATAATCAGGTCTTTTCTAAAACTGTGTGCTCTGTAGCAGTTGTGGTCATCCTCAGCAGAGGAACTGCAATATATTATGAGCCTTGTCAAATACAGTCTTTAATTCAAAGGAATTAGAAGGCAGGAACTTCTGAGTTACTGTAGTGTACCCTACAATGTTTTCAGACTGTTAAGTTAAAATATTATCCTTTTCACTCACTTTTTAACAAGCTCTCCCAGATGCCCACTTGGTCACATTGAACCCTTAGACTTCTCCAGTGAAAGAAAGAATAAACTACAAAGTAAGCTCAAAAATAATTCAAAATAGCTTGGGCTTTGGTACAAAAATGTGTGATGCTGGAATATTTGTTACAATATCTGTTGCCATTTTGCATAAAAAATAATAGAGTGAAAATAAACTGAATTTTTAGTTGACAGACTAAGAAACAAGTCACTCTTGGACACCCTGAATTTCATGTCATGAATAAATGATCTACCTTTGAAGGGAACAAGACATTTATCTTTTTATCAGAAAGGCTCTTCCTTTGGCTATCATACTGCACAGAGATATTTTGACTTCAACATATGTGATTACATTATGTAGGATTCCTTTCAAGGTATTTTTCTTATAGAAAAGCATAACAGTCAATCTTTTGACATGAAATCTAACCTAACAATATCAGGAATACTGAGCATAAATTATTTGAGGATATTAGTTAATTTGCCTCTGAAGGAATTAATATCTGTGCAATTAATTAGCAGAAAATATATGCACTAGTTATCTAAAATAAATGGTTCATTGGACATATGTCTAACTATGTACCTTATGCAGGATATACTTCCTTTGTGCACACAAAACAGTTAGTTTCTCTCTCAGACACTAAAACAATTGAGACCTATGCCCAGAAACTGATGGTATTAGTTTATAAACTAAAATAATTTTCTAAACACAAAAAAACCCCCCACCTTTGTACATTTTCTGTAAAATCCCACAGTGCTGTGAAGTACAAGTTTCATTTTGGGGAAAAAAAATAAATCAGTGTAGGAGTGTGAATGGATCCAAATAAGACAAACATCAGAGACAATACAGAGAGGCAGCCAGGGGAAAATACCTTGTATTTAAAGCAATGCTGTCTGCTTACTTCACCTTAACACTAATGGAATATGTGGTACTAACATCCTTGCTCCTCCCTGGGCACAGCAGAAGGCTGCTGGCTGGAGCCCATAACTCTCTTCATGGCTCTGCTGCAGTCTCCAAATGCCTGAGGAAGACCAGTGACTACCCACAGCAGGAACTATTGCACGAGCTGTTTGGTGCTACAGAGAGAAACGAAAATGTGCTTGCTGTATCCCAGCATCAGTGTTCCAGTTGCTCAAATGTAACAAGACACAAATGGATCAGAATGACATGTGTTAAAACCTGAGAAACAAATCTGCTGGGTGGGAAAGCCGATTAAGAAAAACAATTACTTTTAGCCATTCCTTGAAACCCAAATCCAACAGGTTGGCTCTTCTATGGCATTGCTACTATGCAGAATTTATTGGCTGAAAAAAATTATTATGTCCACTAAAAAGTAGCCAGTGTTTGTACTGAGAAACATGTTGGAGACTGAACTCTCTGTGGAGACCTCTCGTGTTCTTATGTCCTATGTCAAATCCTACCCAAGGACATGCAATCAGGCAGAAGCCAAAAAGGTCGAATTACTCTCCCTTCTTGTAGCAATTCCCTTAATCATTTAATGATACTCTGCGTTTGTTTAAACACAAAAATAATGTGTTCAGTTTTTAACTGGTTCTTTGTTTTCTATGTTCTCCTCCTAGCCTTGGTTTGGAATGAGATAGCTGTACTGTCTGAAATCAAAGCATGTCATTCTGCCTGGCTCCTGAGCATTTCTAAAGCTACAGAGTTGTGAGGTTATCCCAAGTCTGTAGAACTGTCTTTTACCCAAAATTTTGGAGTAAGAAATGGTGTTGATAAAAACATTAGCTAGCTCTCATCACTAATGCAGTCTTTACCCTAATATTTGTTCTTTTATTTCTTTCATCATCACATAAGATAAAAACCTAAACACAGATTTCTATGATTATGAGGACTCAAATAACTGTGTTAATTATATCTTAAGTGGCATTTTTTTTAATTATAAGGACAGTTCAAGTAATACCAATCTAACAGAGAGCATCATAGGGCCGTAAAAGTAACAGGAAACAAACTTATATAATTTATAGTTTCTATTCTTAGAAAACAAAACTTGTAACTCAAACTGTCTTTCTTAGATGCATCTGGACTATGTGAGATTAAAGAAATCATAGTTTAAATTACTATAATGCAATTATCTTAGATTGTCACATATCACAA
>NW_008663068.1:52922-103559 GCF_000695815.1 Acanthisitta chloris | reverse complement strand
AAAGAAATGGTACTGATGACAAATTTTAGCTATTATTCTATCCATCTAGATAACAAAGACATCATCTATTACGCAGGACACTGTATTTAATAAAAGCAATAAATTAAACTAGGAAACTGTTGTGCATCCAAAATTACACATACACATGTACTAACAAACTCTATCAAAGGATGCTGGAAAAATATGTTTCCTTTGATGTGTTCTCTTAATCATCATTGATATTTCACCAAGAACATTTTGTATAGTGTGAAAAAGACAAATAAGTAATAAAAATATTCTGATAAAAACAATGGAATAACAGTAAAGTAAGATATTAATCCAAAACCACTTCATTTTCTTGCTCCTATAGACCATTACATAAAATTCTATGGAAACTATTTCTCCTTTCATTTGTGTTCAGTACAATACATGTTTGTACAAACATACATTCATGTGATGTAGACAGAACACCAGAGTGGTGGCAAAACTGAGAGAGGGTCTGATACAGCCCAGAAAGCAACTCTCATCTACTGACCTAGAATCAGCTCAACCAGTTTCATCAGATTGGTAGAACAGCCCTAGAGGGAAACATTCAGAGCCTGACAGTGGTTCCTCTCTATCAAATATACTGTATTTCTATAGAACTTGCCTTTATGGAGCTTCTGTATTTTCTCCTGATATGCAGAGATCATGAGCAGAAGAAATATCAAGAAAGCATTTGTATTTTGGAGCCAAGGACATTCACAGTACTTAGCTCCAGGTCACTGAGAAAAGAGAAGGAGAAAATTAAATCCATATAGCAAATGTAAGTTATTATATTGATACTCTTTTATTTACAAGTAATATCTAAAGTTCATATAAAAACGTGCTGGGATATAAACTGGATAAACAGATAAATACAGTAAATTTAAAATTACAACAATCAAATAACCTAAATATCAGTTGCTGACAGTAAAGCTAAAACACCTAAATTTTGTGTGTCTGTGCTTTTCTTTGACTTGCCTTTATTTCCCACTATTTCTTCATATAGAGTCTCTAGGGATATTGTCCATATTTTTCCAGCAATTTCCCCCCCCCCTACCTTCCCATAGGCTTGTGCAGGCTGCCATGCTCCCCAGGGATGCCTTTAATGTGCTCTTCTTCAGTCTGGCCTTTTATATAAAGCACAAGAATTATATATCTGCCACTTTCCCCCCTTTAAATCAAATTGTCTCATAGTTTCTCCTTGAGGAGCAAGACTACAGACAAGAATGAATACTAAATTAATATGAATTTCTGATATGCTAGTTTATGAGGTGTTTGGGGTTCTTTTTTTTCCCCAAAGGATCTAATTCAAATTCCCTTTGAATTTAAATACATATTTAAATTCTATACAAAGTATCAACTGTTTTATCAGGTAAAAGTTTTGACAACAAACTTCTCTAACTTCCCATGCAGCACTCCAAGCTGGGGACAGAGTGGCTGGAGAGCAGCCAGGCAGAAAGGGACCTGGGAGTTTGGATAGATAGAAAGCTGAACATGAGCCAGCAGTGTGCTCAGGTGGCCGAGAAGGCCAATGGCATCCTGGCCTGGAACAGGAACAGTGTGGTCAGCAGGACCAGGGAGGTGATTCTGCCCCTGGACTCGGTGCTGGTGAGGCCACACGTTGAGGACTATGTGCAGTTCTGGGCCCCTCAGTTCAGGAAGGATATTGAGGTGCTGGAGCAGGTCCAGAGAAGAGCAACGAGGCTGGTGAAGGGACTCAAGCACAAGTGCCATGAGGAGAGGCTGAGGGAGTTGGGGGTGTTTAGCCTGGATTAGAAGAGGCTCAGAAAAGACCTTATTGCCCTCTACAATTCCCTGACAGGAGGTTGGAGTCAGGTGGGGGTTGGTCTCTTCTCACAGGCATCTAGCAGCAGGACAAGAAGGCATAGACTTAAGCTCTTCCAGGGCAGGTTTATGTTGGATATTAGGAAGATATTTTTTATGGAGAGAGTAATCAGGCATTGGAATGTGCTGCCCGGGGAGGTGGTGGATTCACTGTCCCTGGAGGTCTTCAAGATGAGACGGATGTGGCACTTAGTGCTATGGTCTAGTAACGGTGGGTGGGTTGGGCTTCGTGGTCTTTGAGGTCTCTTCCAACCCAGCTGATCCTATGAGTCTATGATTCTAATGCACTTACTGCAATGCTCTTTGGTTCACTGCGCTTTTAGCTTTTAGTGTGCTTCCACAATACAACATGGTAATGGTTTGAAATTGCTTCTAGAGTCTCTACCTGCTGAGGTGCTAGAAGAACAGATTAACATAAGCATGATCAAAACAGATCAATGCCACCAAAACACTTTGCAGGCATCCTAAAGTAGGAGTCGTCAGTGGTAGAAGATGAGGACGATAAGGAAAGCACTGCTGATCTGTTGGGCTGCAGCATCCCAGGAACATGACTAGGCAGTCGTTAAGCTCTTCAGAGTGTTTATTCCACACAGAGATAAGGCTGAATTCCTGAATTTGAGCCTTGGTTTGATTTGCCTCCTGCTGCCAGCTATCAGGTGGGACCCGGGGAAGACTGGCTGGGAGAGTGCTGAGGATACCCATCTGTTCGTTCGGGGCGAGCAGGCTGTACCAGGCCCCAGCTTGGCCTGCAGACACCTGGGCCGGAGCAATCATTCCCGGAGCAGAAGGCCGCGCCGTGCCTGGAGCTGGCCGGGATGCCGCTGTCCCTGCGGGAACGCTCTGGCAGGCAGCGATGCGGTGCCACCCCGCGCTGAAGGGCTCTCCACTGTGCTCTCACAGCGGGAGAAGTCAGCGTTTCACGCTAGCCTGAGCCAGTAGCAACTGGGGTTTGTTGTCTATGTGCCATCTGCCTCCCTGCCGTGAATGGTATAGCCATGTTATATAGAGTATCATCTCTGCTGGCGGCTTAGGTGCTGCCAGGTTTAGTACCGGAGTCAGAAGCAATTTGGATTTCTCCCTCTGCTTGCTAATACTTTGATTTCTCAGCTCCAAGTCACGCAGTGCTTTCTAACCTCAACGCTATAGACTAAACTCATGGAACACCCACACTGCCATCCTGCCCACACCGATGTTTCCTCATCAATAAGCACAGTTGTGCTGCTGCTGCAGAAAAAAAATTATTCTAGATCCACTTGTGACCGTTCTGCATCAGAGATCAAGCAGATTGCTGGGGACAGGGCAAAGCTGGTCTTCACCAATACATCTCTGTGACGGGAGAACAGCAGTCCCCAGCACCACTGTTTGGATAAAATACACTGCTGGTACATTTCAACCAGATTTTCTCACAGAACATTATGGTCTCTCTGGAGGACTATTTTACATCTGAATTGCTAATCTGAACATGGCACACATTCAGTCGTCTCCATTTCTTTTTGAGATCCAAATTTCACTAAGTTCCATATAAACCTATTGCTCTTGTGCACTGAAGTGTCAACTCCTGCAATGCAGAGTCATGAAACTCTAACTAAAGACTATGTTCCTTCTGGCAACAAAGTGCTAGGGCATCAGATGACTCACACAACCCTTTCTTCTCTTATGCTGTCATTATGTCATATTTGGTTGATAATTAATTAGAAGATATGAATTAAAATGTCTTTCTAAGCAATACTTCTGTATGAATTTTAATCATTTATGCAGCACAGAGCTCCAAACTTTGCCTGACATACAGCTGAACAAGGGCTATGTAGTTCCATCTAAGTTCTAATCCCTTTTCTGCATATGTACAGATAGATGTGTTTAACCTATTTAAATTTGCCTTAATTGTTTGAGACCATAGAAAATTGTCTGTACTTCCTGCTTTATTTTGGGCAATTCTAAGAATTTAATATGCACTAAGCTGTTTCCCTAGATATTGCAGAGTTCTGTTAGCAGCTACAGTTACTAAGCAAATACAAAATACATTCCCTGGTCATGTAAAGACACCCCATGGTGTTTACCACTGCCTGTTTTTACCTTGATATCCAAAGACGGATGAGGCTCCATCATAATCTTAGGTTGCAAGCAGCTACTTATTCCCTCTAACTCTCTGCCACTTATTCCCACTGCTATCAGTCTCTTCTGAGGTGTGGAATCAATGCCAACTTGCCTGTTCCTGATTCTTGGTCTTGAGACCATGTGATGAAAACTGGTTGCCCTTTCTTATACACTTACACTGAATAAAGTAATAACAATGTCATGTGTCACCTGGACATTGTCCCCTACCCATGCAACACTCTGCTCAACAGAGATCTGTGCACTTTATTAAAAATATATCTAATGAAAACAAATGAAAGATTTTGCAAACTTGCCAATATAATAGCCAGGTGGGCAGCCTACTTAATGTTCTTCTCCAATCCTGCATAAGAAAGAATTTTCATTTACATCCTCTTCTATTTCCTTTAAGCAGAACTTTAACAATTATTTCTTGGCTCTATTGCATATTGAAAATAATTCCCAAGCTAATTCACTTTCCATCAAAGTATTAGCTGTTCACTCTGACTATAGTCAGAGCTTAAAATTTGAACACCAAAGTCAGATATTGTTTCTGTTACCTAATTAAGTGTGAAGTGTTTTAAATGGAACACTAATGGAATAACATCCTTAAGTGCTTTCAGTAAATCTTCTGGGATCCAAAGTCTTTATCACAGATACATGGCATGATGAAATAAACAGATTAGAAGCTACTACTACTTTCTAATTTTTCTGGTTACTGCACTTATGTATGATATTCTGCAACTCTGTACAATTCTTTAACTGGGAAGACAGAGAAACCTTCCCAAACTGAGCTGATCATTAGGTCTTTAACACTTTAATGTCTTACCTGCCAATGCAGGAAGATGACAGGCTACCGGGAAAAGGAATAGAACCCACAACTTCCCCCATCATCTATGATGACTAAAAAAAGAACAGATTTGGGTCTTTCTAAACAAATAATCATGCCTCCCAAATCTTTATTTATACTCTTTTTTTATTGCCACAAGCAATTTTTCCTACCCTTTTGACTATCTCCTTGATTCATGGAGGCTTGTTTTTTTTTTTCAGAAGGAAAATGTAGAATTGAGGAAAGAGGGAAAATGTAAGTTCTGAATAAATTCTGGGTTTGGTCCTAGTTTCCTGATCAGTCAAACTGTCACCTCTGTTTTGTCAGACATTCATGTGCATGATACTGGTCTTTGTGTCATGACATAAATCTCTATCAATGTTACTGACTTAATGGCAATATCCTAGTTTCTATAAGGGTGCAAATAAAATCAGAATCTGGCTAGAGCTGATACTTTACCAGGTATTTATTTGTATCTCTTTTCTGTTAGGGACATTTTGCTTTCCTTCCCTAAAACATTCCAAAGACTGCATTTTGGGGTAGAAACTTTCCAGGTTTGAATGAGTGTTTTTTAAGTGGCAAAAATCCATTTGGCTGTATTCCAGTTATAAAAAAGGAAAATAAAATCTTTATTGACTTTGAAATTTTTAATGTATGTTTTTAGTTTCACAGATGTCCTGAAGTTTGCTTTTATTCATGAAATTTAGCATGCAAAGAATATCTACTTAAATTCAAACACTGTGATACAATTATAAAAATTGTGTGCAAATAATAGTTTTGTTTACATGTCTTAAGATAAGAATATATTCCAAATTTAGGAAAAATATGTACCCTCTCAATAATTTAAAAAAAAAGCAAAGTCATGTTCTCATTTTCTGATTTCTCTCCTTCATCCCATGTTTTGGGGAAATACATGGGGCTGGGGAAAAATTGTTATTGGCTTTTTTTTATTTTCCCCAGGTGTTTCTAGTACTGGGTGGGTTTTATCCAGTTTATTGGAATAGGATCAGGTCTAAGTAATATTTTGCTTCCATGATGACTGATACTCATGAGACAACACCTGGGGTTACCTATTTTCTAAAATCTGTATAACCGTTATTGCAGTTGTATCTGTGGATTGCAACATCTCATTTGAATTCACGAGACCTGTTATAACTTTTAAATATATATGAAATGATATTAAAGTCTAATGAAGAACAAGAATCCCGTCTGCTACCTGCAATCTAGTAATATCTACATAAGAGGGAAATAGTAATTTAAGCAATGAAGATGGAAACTTGTTTGTTTATGAAAATTTCAAATTTGTTTTCATCATTCCTTCTAACTCCTGTTGATAAAAATCATGTTCCAAAGTGGCTTCTTTCCAGGTCTCTGTACAGATCTTGGAGTTTTAAGCCACTAAAATTTTGGCAGAGCATCTAAATGCCATATTTTACTTAAAGAAGAAAACTACGCAATTTCCCTGAGAGCAGCCTACTTTATAAACTACTTTGCTCACATCTGAGACTCTCTTGAAGATGCATGTTCCCTTATTTCTGTGGACTGTAAGACAAGTTTAATTAAGGGTTTTTAACTTAGTTTCTATCATGAGAATTGCAGGGACAAAAATGATATTACTTGCACATTCATACTACCTGTAAAGATGTGAGATGTTCTTCATGATACCAAACAATATATTTTTTTTTCTCACTTTCAAATACTGTAATGATCCTGATTAATAATCCAGACTCTACGACATTGAACAGCAAGAAAATGAGAAAACACTAACAATATCTGTATTTTAAAATAAATGTGGATATACGTAACAGAAAATGACACACTTTTAAGTTAAAATCTATTTACTCATCACACCAGGTGACAACCCGGGTTTTAGTCTAATAGCTTCCTGATGTCTCATTTTCCTGTTAGTATTCTCTAGGCTGCCCATGGCCATATACTTCCAAGTGTAACTGGAAGAATTTGCCATACTACCAGAAAAATAGCTGCTTGCCAGTTACTTCCAGTCACTGAAGGCACCAACATTAAAAAAACTTAGAAGAAAAACCACTTTATAGTGACACTTTGATGTAAATTTTAGTGCTTTTCACATAAAACCTACACACATTCACAGAGAAATGTTAACTCTTACCTATTAGATACAAATTAAATGTAGAAACAGTCTAGTATGAATATTTACAGGATAAAAGCAGTCTCAGAAAGAGCCAATGGAACACTGATACAGGTGCCTATTGCTTTAGGTAATATGCTCAATTATGCCTTAGAAAAGACAGGTTTGAACTTAAAGATCTCATATGCCAAGTGCTTAAATCACTTGAGGAAAAGCTAAATTACCTTAAATTGCTTATAACTGTGAGACACAATCCCTTCTCATCTGTGGTCTTTATGGATTTGAGTTTGAGGCTTTGGTGGCTTGGGGTTCTTTCACTATTTTTCTTTTTTTTTTTCTTTTTGAGCAGTATCAACATCCAAATTACACTTTGAATATTGTCCAACCATGTCATGTTGATATAAGTCTTCACATATAATTGTATTTCTGGTCTTCTATAGTTTCTAAGCAGACTTCTAAAGGAAACTAACAAAACAAAATGAAACAAAGACAAAAATCCAACCAAAACCTAAAAATCCAAACCAATCAAAATGTAAATGGGTTTGTTCTTTCACAACTTGCAAGAAATTCCAAACTTGATGGTCTTCTAGGTCCTACAGCAATCTAGGGAAGACATTTGCAATAAAATCTCTTAATGGCATTTAGACTATCAGAAAGTAGATAGAAAGCCACTGGCAAAGTATTATCTTGGAAAGAGCATATAATAATTTCAGGATTAAAGGGAGTAACTTCTAACCTCAATGCATGTAAACCTACTGCACTAAATATTGAACAATAGAATACCAATGGCCTGGCCTAAGTAGAACAGAAGAAACAGAAGCATTTTCTTGGTGTATATCGAACCCCAAATCTATCTGAAGTCTACTATCAGTTCGCTGTATGAGAAAGAGCTCTTTAATGGGCTATGACTAGAGATGTGCATATTCATCAGCATGTTCCCCTGCCAAAAAGCAAGAAAACAGGGCTGAAGTCTGGTCCTTGGCTATCACAGTTTTCATACATAGGGTCACTTTCCATATATCTCAAACCAAAGGAAAAAGAAGCAAACAGGAAGAACTTGAAAGATTTCCTTCCTTCCTTCCTTCCTTCCTTCTTCCTTCCTTCCTTCCTTCCCCTGAAGAGAGGAGGAAGAAAACAAGAGCAGAAAGCTTTAATAAGGTTAGAGAGAAGTGCAGAAAAGCTGGGATAACAAGGAGTTAGGTGGACAGACATAGGTGACATCTACTATGTAGACTCGAGGAAGATAAATAATTTAAGAGCAGATTAGAAGAAGATCATGAGCTAAAAAACATTTATTTCCCCTAGATATAAGTACATTTACTGAAGACAATTATAAACTGTCAATATTGGCCCCTTGTGATCACCTCCATCGTGCACCATAACTAAAGAATTTCAGTTTCCATATCACTGAAAAATATGCAAACAGCTACAACATTTCTCTTCACAGACATATTTAAATGCTCCAGTGGTCTACACACTGACTTCTACATTGCATGACACCCTGGAGCTGCAGCAACAGGAAAAATACACCTCTCCAGAGGTGGGAAGAAGAGGCAGCAGCAAAGCTGACTTGCTACAACTCCTATCACTTGCACAGAAGAAAAGTCTGAGTGTCTTACAAATGGGACAACAGATGCTGTGCACTGATGAAAATGATACAGACAGCAATGCTGCAAAAGCTCTTCAGGCAGAAACATCGTTGTCGTGTACTGAACATCTCACACACACATTGTCACGGCAATGATTTTAGAAATGTTTGGCGGGTGCCCTAAGCTAAACTTGTGCACTTTCTGAAGTATTCCTTGGGGTTTTCATTTCCAGATGGAGGAACAATAAAGCTGAGTTCACCATGTCATCTTCAGGATGACATCTTCCACAGTGCAACACCCCCTGTTATCAAAAGACAGTGCCAAGCGTTGGGTATGAGCCTAGTACATGAGGTGGAAATAGAAACCACAGCCTTCTGCTGCAGAGATTCAGGCCAATAGTTGACTAATCCCAAGACCTTCACATAAATCCTTATACACTGTTACATTGGAAAATTGATATTGATACAAATATGTGCTGCCACGATGAGGTTATTCAGGTGGCAGGATGGGAGTAAAGAGAACAACCACAGAAAAAGGTGTCCAGATAGAGTTTTTTAATGCACTGTATATGCTTTGTGCATTTCCAGAAGCTTACGAGACCATCACAAATCTTAACTAAAACTGAATACAAAATCATATTCAAGATTAAAATTACAAATCAATACTACCTGAAAGATAAATCAAGACCTTATCTTGGCAAATAAATTGGCAAAGGAATGACTGACCAAGAATTCATTCAGAGCTAATCTGTGCTAGACGTTCTGTTTAGCTGCATTATATGATGCTACCTCATCTTCTGACTCAAGGTCTGCATCATTTGTCAGGTCCTGTCCTTTAATCTCCATGCACAATGGCAAAATGATTGCCAGTGATTTTATGCTCTTCTGTGTCCAGGACAGTGGGACAGCATAACTGCCTCAAATTGCTAATACATACTTCATGATAAGAAAGGAACAGCCAGAGCCACCAAGGAAAGGTGGAGGGTTTTTTTCATTATTCTATAGCATATGGAATTTTCCATAGTATAATTCTTAAGTGTCTGAGATTTTCTTAAAGTAGAAAAGCATGGCATATTGAGACAAGAAATTCTCAGACATATTTAATCCAGTTAAAATATTCAAGATTTGTTCTGAACTGTATTAGTCCACTGTGATTCAAAAATGTTAAATGCTTCATCAAACACTATCAGAAGGATTTCAATAAGCAATCTGTGACTATGAAAGTGAAGTAATTGCACAGTGGGCTTCTACAGCAGCATATAATCTCCTTAAGTCTTAAAGAGAAACCTGTTTGGCACTTGCCTGGCTTCTTACAGGCAATCTGTGTGTCTGGGATGTTGATGCCTTTCAGACTCATTAGAAACTCTATACTAGCTCACTATAGTCAAGTGGAGCCTTCTTACTGCAACAGACTTCAAAAAGAAAAGAGAACATCTACAGAAAAAGAAATGAACTTGAACAGTCCACTTCTTCACTTTTTCTTTGTTTAATGTTAGGCATTTGTACATGTATGAAAACATATACAGCCTTTGAATCCAGTTTCTTCTACCACCTGAGCCAGGCACGAATTTGTAATTATGTTTTTGCAATGTTACTTGCTATTGCTGGAATCCATCACCATTTTTTCAAAATCAGCAGTTCAGAACTGTTCTGTAGAACAAATCAAGAGGAAAAAGGATTCAATTCAGTGTGGCACTATATGTCCAGTGTAAGAGCAAAACCTCTTGGAATAATACCTGTGTAAAGTGTTTAGGTTTATGGTAGTAGCAGTCCAAGAACCAAAATATCAATGTAGAGAATTATGATTTTATGCAAGAGGAAAAAATTTATCTCCAAATAAACACAAGATGACCATTCTACCAAGCATTGTCTTATACATATATATAAAATATATGTATGCATACATATAGACACACACACGTGTATATACACCCCTATAAATTATATCTGAAATCATATTTCAGAATTATTTTTAATTTCATTTTAAAATGGAATATGGATTAAAGCCTGGCTGGGGAGACAAATATGAGGAACTGCTCTAGATTTTAAATTATGTGGAGCTGCAACTTAAAATGAGATTAAATTCTATTCGGGCTTTGTGCAAGAAACAGTTCTGGCCCTTGAAAGACCATGTGGCATGCTAAATTCAAAAAAACCCAAAAAAATCAAAGTAGATTAAAATTAGACTGATATTGATTTATACTGAAATTTCACAATATAAATGTATTTATGTAGGAGGATGTCTCTTGACTAAAAGACAGATGCAAGGTTTGCACCTTCATCATCACTCACCAGGAAATTAGAGGGACAGAAATTAACAGCTGAAGTCTAGAATACAAAAAAGGCTGGTCTTATAAAAGGTGCTGGAATGATCTGTCTCAGTTCAGGAGACTGACTACTCAGTCTTCTGAGACCTGAGTGATGAAACCAACAACAACCAGGTGTGCATCCTAAGTCTAATAGGCCAAAGACAGATAAAACATTGAAATAGGATTGAAATAAGATCCTTTCTGCTATCAAAATCTTTGGCAGTATAATATAGAAGATATGGCCAGTGTTGAACAAGAATTGAAGCTGCAACAGAGTGAGAAAGCCTTCTTTAGAATCATAGAATAATCACAGAATCAATCAGTTTGGAAAAGACCTCCAAGATCATCAAGTCCAACCCTACCATGGTTACCGGACCATGGCACTAAGTGCCACATCCAGTCTTGCCTTGAAAACCTCCAGGGATGGTGAATCCACCACCTCCCTGGGCAGCCCATTCCAATGCCTGATCACTCTCTGTAAAAAATCTCTTCCTAATATCCAACCTAACCCTCCCCTGGCAGAGCTTGAGTCTGTGCCCTCTTGTCCTGCTGCTGGTTGCCTGGGAGAAGAGACCAACCCCCACCTGACTCCAACCTCCTGTCAGGGAGTTGCAGAGGGTGATAAGGTCTCCCCTGAGCCTCCTCTTCTCCAGGCTGAACAACCCCTGCTCGCATCATACACGTGTCACTCGCACTGTCCTCCGAAACTAATGCCAGACTGAGACACTCTGTGCAGCAGTGACCTGCACAGCCACGTCCTTCATGGTCTGGGTTAGCACATTCCTCCTGAGAGCAGCAGCAACAGTTTTCTCTCGCTTTGAAACCATTGCTGGGTCTAATTGAGCTGCAATAAAAAGGGACAGCAGGGGATGGTTGTGCCCTTCCTGCTCACCCTGCCTGTGCTCACTGCTGTGCCCACTCCTCTCTGCCCACTCTGGGTCGCTTGTGCTCCCTGGGGTGGTGTAAGTCTCCCAGGGAGCACAGTCACACCCTCAGTCAACTGTGTAAAGCCTCCCTTGGGCAGCCAATCTCAGCTCCAAATGACCTAAATTTAGGGAGATTTCTGTTAGGAAAAAGTTTTGCATGTGCTGAGGCAGCTAATGATAAATTACTAAAAATGTAATTTAAGAAGAAATATGTACTCATTCTCATTGAAATGCTTTGGTATTAACTTTTTCCTAAATGATCAAGAGATGCCAGACAAACACCTGTCCAGATCTTTAGCAACACATAGGGTATAGTAAAGTAAAGATAAGTGGATGTAAAACAATGTCGTTAATATATCAGATGGTAGGAACCTTTCAGGGCAGAAATTTAGCATCTGACAGCATAAAGATTTATGATAAGACAGTGTAATAAAATACTCTATTAGAATAGCAACTAATCTCTTGTAAAAATGACATAAGTTATAAAATTAAAAATACAGAAGAAACTACTGCAAAAGGAAGCATTAAATGCTTCTGAAACTCTGCTTGTAAAGCAAGATGACTTATTTGGAAGCTTTGCTCAAATAGCAGAATGACCTCAACTGTTTAAAATAAGTTAATGCAGGGGCATGGACAACAGTGAGGAGGAGATAATTAACCTGCTGACAACACAACAGTAAATTAAAAGAGCATTCAAGCCACCTCATGTGAAAACTGTATATAGGGGACACAGTCTCAGAAGCATTCTGGAGGTTGTTACAATTAGATTCTTACCTGAGCAATAGAAATACTACCTCTTCTGTCAAGAGGAGGTAAGGATGACATTTGTCTAACAAATGGCATGTTGAGCCCCCAGAGAAAGGAAAATGAAAGCACTATTCCCAGAGAGCAATAAAGACTGATGCACAAACCTGCAGTGCACCTGCATTTGCATCCACCATCCCTCCAAGAGATACCTGCTGGTCAACAGTTTCTGAGGAGTGATAATAACAAAAAAAATAAGAATCACTTTGTCTTCACAGAAGCACAGCATCAGTCAGGTTAAAAGGGACCACAGTGAGTCATCTGTTCCAACCTTCCTGCTCAAGCAGAGCCATCCTAGAGCACATGGCTCAGGATTGCACCCAGACAGTTCTTGAGTGCATCCAGTGAGGGAGAATGCACAACCTCTCTGGACAATTTGTTTCAATGCTCAGTGATTTGCACAGTGAAGAAGTTATTCCTCGTATTCAGGTGGAACTTCCCTGTGCATCAGTTTCTGCCTGTTGCCTCTTGTTTTGTTGGCCTCCACAAGTGAGAAGAGCCTGGCTCCATCATCTTGGTACTTCCTGTACATGTTCTTGAACACATTAATGAGGTCCCCTCTGAGTCATCTCTTCTTGAGACTGAACAGGCCCAGCTCCCTCAGCCTTTCCTCATAAGCAAGGTTCTCCAATCCCTTAATCATCTTTGCTGCCCTCCACTGGACCTGCTACAGGATCTCCATGTCCTCCTTGTGCTGAGGAGACTACACTTTGTTTTCCCTTTTCATTTCAAAATCTGTTAAACAAAATGGGTGAAATGCACTGCCATTAAAGTCAAAAGCAAACCTCCTGCTTATTTCATAGCAAGCTTCATTTCACCTGGTAATTTCATATGACACATGTGATATAGGGAAATATCTTGCTGTTTAATTGCTCTTAGTCCTAATCCATTACCATTAATAAGGTATGAATTCTAGCCCATAAATGTTTTGGCATCTTCACTTTATTCACTGGGACAGTGATCTTGCAGATTTATTTATATCAATGATGATCTAATCTAATCTTTATTAAAGTAGTTTAAAATTAGTAAGAGATATAAAAAGATGTGTCCTAAGTGTATTATACCAAATAAAGAGAAATTAATAGCATCATCAGAATTGTATAAGTAAAGAAAAAAGAAATTGCAGAAGGAAAACCCTGTCTGTTTCCTCTGGTTTTATTGCAATGCACCTGCATTCTTGATGCTTTTTCTCTTCTACTTAGTTCCCCCTTTCTACTACCAACCTTGCATTTTCATGCTGGAAAGTAATTACTTCTCTTTTGGGAGGAGCTCACACTCTTTGCTGATTTTAAGATGTGCTCTGCCACACATAGAGGTTACAAGACCTCATTGCCTTGATCAATACTTAACACTCCTAGAGGAGTGGCATATGCACTCCCGTAAAAGACAAAAATTAAGCAACTAAGTAACTACAAGGACATTGGATTAGGCCATGATCATCATCCACAGACCATCCTACACACCCTCTGTTAGCACAACCCATGTACAGCTCTGCTTTTGAGCACTGAACGGTGGCACCACATTGTTTCAAACCAGAAAGAAGAGTGCCTTCTATGAAACCATCACCAATCTGCAGTACCAATATGACAAACCCTAAAAAAAAGGCTTAAATTATTGTAGGAAGAACTTAGAAAAATGTGGTCGCTGCACACAGTCACGTAGTTATAGGCTATATTTATAATTTATGATTTACAGATTTATAGTGTGAAATTGTAGTATTATGCAGTATGATTTACAGTGTGAAACTGCTGTTCATGCTGTGAAGTAAGAAAAAAATCAAGATTCTAGGTCTTTTCTTCTTTTTTTTTCTATCAGTGAAGTTATGTAAGCTTAGTACCACCTACTAAAGTGAAATTAAAATTTTCACTTTAAATATGGGAACATTTAAAATGAGATTAATGTACTTACTGTACTTATTGAGTAATTCAGGCACATTCTGCTTCTAAAAGATCATCTTGAACCCCAGCTCTGCTGGGACCAAATCCCACTTAGGAGAATATAAAACTGGATAAAAGTGAAGCCAAGAACACTGCAAAACAAACTAAATCGTAAGACTGAAGAGCAAGAAAAAAGAGTATGGAGATACAGCATTTTGCAGAAATGTGCAATATCCTTTCTCAAGCTGAATTCTGTTAGAGCTGACACAATGTCTCCTTTGTTGTATATGGGCTTTGCAGTGAGCCCAGTGAAAATGTAGATAGAGAATTTAAGCTAGTTCGTGATTTAGGATTCATCCTTCCCAGTGCCTGGCTGGGAAAACGTGACTTTAAACTGAACTTAAACTTTGGAGGAGGAAAAAAATAGAAAAAAGAGAGAGGAGAGAAAGAAGGATAGAGAATAATCACTACAGAAAACAGAGATTCAAGAACTTCAGATAGGTTTGCAAGTAATTCACAAAACCTCAGTTAGACTGTAGAAATTGCATGTGAACACAAGTGTCTCAACAATGATTTTAATTGCAAGGATCACAGTAAGACAGCTGTTCTTCTTTTCATAAAACATGGAAATCTGAAGCTAAGATGTTGAGTTCAAATCACAGTTATCTCACTGCTTGTGCCAAGGCAAAAGGAAGAAGTTAACTGAGACTCCAATATGTTTGGTTTCAAAATTTTGGTAAATTCTCTGTTACTTGAATGCTTATTGGCCTTCATGAGTGTCTGGGCATGGACAGCCACACTTTAGAGAAGAGCAAGTGACATATTAAAAAAACCCCTTACAACTGAAAATTACAGTTATAAAATAGTTTTCTGTGAACACTTTTGCACATAAACAGAGATTTTTCTGCTGTTATTCATAGCACAATTTAAACAAAGTCCACAGATAGATCTTTAATATAAAATGACTAAATTTTTTACTTGCAAGTAAAACTGAAACCACATGGATTTTAAACCATAAATCATTCTAAATCCAAAATCTCACATTCAAAGTGGGCATCATTCACTTTTATTCAAATTAATTACCTGTTTTCTTATATATCTGTTTTTCCTGCTGTTTCTTCTACTGCTCTGTGATTCAAAGTATAGCTTTATTCACACTCAATGTAGTTGGAATTACTCATGCCACATTCTAGGTAAACAGGTTGAATAACTGGTGTTAAAAGAGTTCAGACATCTAAGTCCACATGTGAGTGATCTCACATGGCTCAGAGGACAGCGACATTAAGTAAGAACAGTGTTTAGAGACTGTAAACAGGGCAATGACATATACTTTTCCACATAAAACACGAAAAAAACCCCAAAACTATGCTGAACTTGTGAGTATCTGGAAGAAAGAGAGTAAGCAAATCATGGGGAGATGCACCACATTTGCAAGATCATGCTGTGGACAAACTTCCAGCAACATTCACGAAATGTTGTTCTTGGCTTAACTGTAATCTGCACAGTGTGTTCATCTTTCTGCTCAGCCTAACATTAGATGCACAGCCAAGACATACCAATTATCTCACACAACAGATGCCAAGATCAGATTGTCTACAGTATTCTGAGGCTTGGATTGCAAATACTGTCACCTTAGTATGGTCCTGGATTTACAGACCCTAAGCATTTGCACAAGCACACTCCAGTTTGGGATAACCTGGAGTTCATGAAGAAACAAGCCTTAAGGAGGAGGCAGCAAGGAATAGTTTGCTAAAAAGCTGTTAGAGACTGGCTGGATGCTGGGCCTGCTCAGGGAAAGGGTTGACAGAGATTTAGGCACCCAACTGTACTGACACGGGCAGAGACATTGTGCAGTTGCAACTGGGGAGGTAGGAGGAGGAAGCAGCCCTTTCTGCCTCAGCCAGCCCACCACACCCCAGACCACAGTTTATTTGTCAGGCTTAGTGGGTGTTAATTCCTCAAACACAGCTTCATGTTTCTCACATTAGAGCTCCTCCATGGCATGGTGAGGAATGTGGTGCAACCACATAGTCACTTGGACATACCCATTTTCGCCGCATTTGACTTCCTGAACTCTGCTCTCTGCTTAGTCATTTCACACTAGCAGCTTTGGTCTGCTTGCACGTGCTGTTCCCAAGGCAGGTATAAAATGAGGAGTGAGACTCACAGCTGTTGGAATCTTATATCTCAAGACATCTGATATGTTCCTCCCACAGACAGACTTTCCATGCTCTAGCTATGCCAAGTTTGTTAAACTTCAGAGCCAGGCTAAAATGAGAAGGAAAATTCTCTTTTTCCCAGGTATAATGTGGTTTGCAGCATATGATGATGTTTCCCTTCCCAAGCAACCCACATAGTGGGTCTTTGTTTAGTCACTCCTGATGGGAAGCCACTCTGCACAAGCCCTTGTGAAATAACTTGTATGGGCCCAAATCCCATGCTGTGAGGTGGAAGAGAAGCTGCTACAGCAGGTGAGACTCAGCATGTGGCAGGTTGTGAAAACAGCCAAGCCAAGGGCAGTAGCAGCTATGATTTCCCAGTCCCTAATGGCAGCAATAAATGCTGACAGAACTGAGCAGGATAATTTTTTTACCCATTGATAAATAACAACACTGCACCTACCAGTCCCTGTGTACTGCTTATGAGAAAATGAGAAAAAGAAACAAGAACCTATTTCCTACAAATAAAGCTCCATACAAACTATTTACTTTGTTTTTCCCCTTCCAAAATCTCTTTTGAGCAATAGGCATTTCAGATATGTTTCTGATTGTTGTGTTGATCTGCTAACACATATCTGAAGGCAGGAGATGAATTGCAACAATATAATAACAGTTCACAGGCATGGATATACACATCAGAGTTTGTAGCTCTCCTGTGAATTGAATGGATTCCTGTAAGCTTTTATTTAAAAACAAGTAGCATGATGGGAGTGGAAAAAAATACAAGCCTTAGATGACTTAAACATATTTCTGAAATATTAAAGCTACTGCAAACACTTCCTTTTCCCAAATGTTTTTTCCTTAGTGAGCAGATTTAGATCAAGTGGATTACCTGGTTTAGCTAGGATTATATTTCAAGCTGTTGTCAGCAAGAAAAGCAGAAAATGCACAAGACTACATTATTGCACAAAAGAAGTGCTGAGGCTATAATGGGCACTCAGTGTAATGGCCCATTAGTGCCGAAACATTACCCACTTCTGATGGCAATCAGCCTGTACCTGCTAATTACTGGTACATATGGGTGTCATTTGGCTTTTGCTACTTGATTTAGTTAGATATATACATACAGTGTATTAAGGGATTGTTAGAAGAAAACAGCAAAGGGGTAGATAAAACTAAGAGTTTGTAAATATTATTTTTTTCTGTTAGAACTCATTAGCATCACACAATTTTTGTATGTTCGAGATACACAGTAAAAGTGTCAAAAGAGAAGGGACAAAAGGAAAAAACCAAATAGCTTAATGTATTAAAAAGGGGGAAAAGAAGAAGTAACAGAAGCAATAAATAATAGCTTTAATTTCACTGTGTTATGTCAATAATGCCAGTTTTCTTCCTTTCACAGGATATCATTCATAGCTGTAAAAGTTTTTGGCGAGTACTCTTATCTTTACATTGCAGAGAATACATAAGTCACAGCAATCTCCCTCAATTTCACACGTTTCCTGGGTCATCAGATGAAAAGAACAAAACATAAAAAATTGTGAATACTACCACAGTAAGAAAATATCACAGGACCTCTGATGCTATAATTGTTATAGCTGCAACTGTTGCTGTCTTCTTACATTTTCAACAAAAAAATGACAACAAAAGGAGTTTTTTTGTGGCTCAGGTGCAGTTTAGATTTAGGCACGAAGGCTTTTCAGCTCTCTGTCATCTATTTAGAAATGGTATGACCTAAAGATTGACAAATTTTATTGGAATACAATACAGGCTGAGACTATTTATGTGCCATAATACCATGCTGACAGTAAAGCCATGCAGAAACAGCAATGTTATATACAGCTTAGGGCAAATGCAGGAAATATTTTTGGATTTTATCATCTATACCTGTGAGGATTTGTACCAGAAACCTACTGCTAGGAAAAGAAAAAAAAATGCTGATATATCACAGCATTAGAATTGTGCTAGTTTATGAAATGTGTTTGGTAACCATGGGTACTAAACAATTTCATAAGGATTTTGCAAAATCTAGGAACTATAAATAGACTTGGAAACAAAGCAGGAGCTTAATTGCAATATCCATGGGTTGGGAAGCAAAATATTCTTTTTAACATAATTAATTTCTCTGTGTTCCAACAATCATTTTTAAGGTATTTATGGAAATACCATAATTTCTTTTCAGCTTATACCTGATTTTCTGGCCTACCCTGCCCATCTCTTTGACTTGATCAAGCTAAGCCTGGGCAATAATGAATCAGGGAGTAATAATAAGCTCTCACTCAATTTATTTAAATTTTAAAGGAAAGAATTAAGAGTAATGTGTATTAGCCAATGCTAAGAAAATTTAACCAGGTGAAAGATGCATGGAGTATAATAAGTTATAAGTAGTTCTTCAATGGTATAGCTCTTTTTCTAAGTCTTTGTAGACTTTCCTTAAAATAAAAAGGCAGAAGAACTGAATATCTCCAGAAGACAAATGGGCAAATGTAGTAGGCAATTCCCCACCCAAACTTTGGAGGACTCAACATGCAGACAATTCAGTTAACCAAATGATTAAACTCATGGTCTAAAACATTTCAAAATGAAGATAACAATAAATTTGGTTCAGCATTGCAGTTTCTGAATAGAGCTTAGAAATTCATGATAATACAGAGAACTCTGTTTCAACAGAATACAGGCTGCTACAACTTCTATTCATGTTCTCCTTTATCACCCACACCTCTTCTTTCAGTCTCTGTGCTTTGAGAAGAAAAAACATTTGTAGATTTTTGGGGAGATTTTTCTCTTGTAAACAGAAGCTTTATCACCCACACCTCTTCTTTCAGTGTCTGTGCTTTCAGGGGAAAAAACATTTGTAGATTTCTGGGGAGATTTTTCCAGTGTAAACAGAAGAAAAAAATCAGCATCTTGTGTTAGGGTTACTCAGACACCTCATAATGAAAACCTGAAAAGCTGAGTTTGTTGTCAGTTTTGTGAATACTTCTGATAAGCTACTTACTCATATCTTTATTCAGGCTGCTTTTATTTCACTACTAGCAAAAGCTATGCACATATATATTTTCTACTAATTAACACCCATTCAATCATCGATACCTCTAACTTAATTTTAATATACGCTTCAAGTCTGAACTAGCAACCTAATAAGGTCTGTGGCATAATATTCAAACTCTGATGAAGATCAAAGTAATAATGCAGTGGGACTACAACCACAAGCCACAGTTCAAGTTAGCATAATTCATCATCTGTTAAGCAAATCACTTTGGGCTCCAAGGCTGCAGCTAGGCTAGGTGAAATAGCTAGCAGCCACACTTGCAGTGAAGACAAAGGCTGGGAGCACACAGAGCCAAATCCAAGCAAATGCTCCAGCAGTTCTTCTCTCTCAAACTAATTCACGAGTGCTCAGTTTTTAATGGGAAATTCTTAATGAATTTAACACAAACTGTTGTTTTTCTAAAGGCTAACTAGCATATGGATTTATACTTACAAAGCTGGAGCTAATTATAGATTTTTTTCTTTTTTTTTGGCTACCCTTATTACTAAATTGGAAAAGCATGTACAATACAACATTAAGGAGAAGAAGTGTTTTACTTATTCCAGCAAGAAGCCTCAGTTATTATATTTCTCATTTTAAAATAAAAGTCACTAGTAATCTTTGCCCGTACTTGCGATCCACCATCAGCTGTGTAGCTAATCACCGAGCATCTTAATTGTCTAATGAGGATTTTAACTACTTACCTATTAGTATTTTAAAAGTTTATATTGTTGAGGGTTTACTTGCACCATGCACACAGAGACAGACCAGAGGATGCCCAGCAGACCAGGAAGACAGACCAGGGAGCTCAGGGGATCCAAGATACAAACCAGGGCTCTCCAACCTCAGCATATTAGTACCCAGCCCAGTTGGCAAGTCTGCAGACATCCCCTGCCATACTGCCCAAAGAAATACACTCCTGCTGGGGAAGCTTCTGCTGAGGGAGCCCAGTACTTTGCAAGGAGAGACACAGCACAATATCTGCAGTGAAGGAGAAGGCCAGGAGGACAGCAGTCTTCCCACTCTGGTGGTGACAGGGTCATTCCTCAGCAGTCTTAGTGCTTTCCCATACATGCCTGGGAATGCATTTTGGATCATTAGCCAAAAATTACTTTTTTCATGCATGAATGTCTTTGTGTGATCATAAAAAGAAAACTTACAAGAACAAAGGTGTTACAATAAAACTTACCTTTTTCTTATTTTATTCCAAAACTATGCTTGACTTCCTATTCATTAGGAGGCATCCTAATGGTCAAGCTTGACAGTCATGCTAATCATAGAATCATCAAGATTGGAGGAGACCTCTAAGATCCATCAGGTCCAACCATCAGTCTGCCACTCTGCTATAACCTCTAAACCCTAAACCATGTCCTCAAGCATCAGATCCAGGCAACTCTTACCCTAAACCATGTCCTCTAGCATCAGACTCAGGCAACTCTAAAACTCTTCCAGGGATGATGACTCCACCATATCCCTGGATAATCTATTCCAGTGCCTGAACACCCAAACAGTGAAAACAGTTTTCCTAACATCTAATCTGAATCTCCCCTGTCTCAGTTTATGACCTTTCCCTCTAGTCCTCTCCCTGCAGGCATGGCAGGAGAGATCATCCCTTACCTCTTTACAACCCCCTGTCAGGTAGTTGTAGAGAGTGATGAGGTCACCCATGAGCTGCATCTTCTCAAGGTTAAACAAACCCAGTTCCCTCAGACGTTCCTCGTGCGACACGTCTTCTAGACATTTTCTGAGCCTTCTTGCCCTTCTCTGGACATGCTTCAGCACCTCAATGTCCTTTTTAAAACAACACAATACTTGAGGTGTGGCCTCACCAATGCCAAGTACAATATTGTAGTCTAATTAAGTTCCAGGACTGAAGTGTATAGTGTTCTTACTTGCATACCTTTCAGAAGAGATGTGTCTATCTAGGTAGAAATTTGCCCAAGGTTACACTGGCATGTCTTCCAGCCACATCTCCCACACACTATAGTCTTACTGTGAAATTCAGCTTAGGAAAAAAGTCCATCCAGCTACCATATTCACCCCACATATATGGCTACAGATGCTCTGTATTTAAATGTTTATGTTAACCTTACAGCACACATGATCTTATAGATGACACTAAGCATACTGTTTTTCCACCAGCACATGCCTATCAAAAGATCCAATTCCTTCTTTCCATTATTAAATTCAAAACCATTACTCTGCAATTTTATATTCTATAGCAAATAGGCTGACCTTCTCTTTTTAAAAATTAAACTCTTTTTAATTCAAATTTAAAATGTTAATATCTTGATGTGACTGATCTGCTTTTTATGTGCAAAAAAAGCTGTATTGGTTTTATTAGTTTTATTAAAAACTAAACTAATAAAACGAAAAATTATTTATCATAATTTTTTTTCCTTCCCCACCCTGATGCTGCCCAAAGAATTGTTAGTCTTTTCTGTGCAAAGGGCAGGAGAAAGAGGAGACAAGACAATATGGATTTTGCTACTGACTGCCTCCTGGATTTGACAGGCTATGTTACTTCTCCATGCCTCAGAACATCATTCCTTAAACAACAACATTCATTTTTTGTAAAGTGCTTAGAGACTTCTGCTAAAGAATGCTCAAAGAAGAAACAGGTAGGATTAGGGTATATGAGTTTTGGCCAGACCTTTGGTGACTTCTAGGAAGAAAGGGATCACCTGTTAGGTAAGAAAGCAGCGTGTTATGAAGACATCAGATAGTCCTCCCTGTACCTAACTGCCATGACTTTTTAGACAATAGTCTCCTCTTAACTTTAGATGCCTAGACCTCCACCAACCACAAAATTTGAGCTTAGACCTGATTTAAAACCATAATGTACATCACAGGCATTGCAAAATTCAAAGCAATATAGGCAGAGGTTTACTCAGACATGCTGTTAACACTGTTTAAGTAGCAAGAAGAGTTAGTAATTGCAGATTTTAAGGCTGACTTCAAAATGTGAATTACTATGAAATTCAAACCCTGTTTACAAGGAAGCACATACATAGCACAGCTTCCAGTATAGTATAATGAAAATCTGCATTTCACAGAGCTAAGCTAACAAACTGTGAAATGAAAGCAAAGCAATTCCTCTCTTAACTCTACCTCAGAAAGGTACATACAAGACGGTAATCTGTGTGAAAACATAGAGTTTTCTATTAAAATTCAAACTCAGAGTTTTCTCTTCCACATTATCATCCTTGGGGTCTGTTTTAACTTTTCCAAAGGACAAACACAAATTCCTCCACTGGTCTATTAAATTCCACCTGCAAGGATGAATAACTCAAAGGCTGAAATTGCCTACTGTTACTGTGGTTACCAAAGTTCCCTACCCACTGAATTGTGTTCCAATCTGCATATTTGAAGCTTCTGTTACTGGTAAATGTGTTTTTCTTTTCTTTTTGCTCTTATGCAAACACCGAAGTATTTTGTACCTTTAGAACAGTCTTTGACTTTCATCCTCTAGCCTGTGTCCCAGGTTAAGCCCCCTCCTCACTTCATTTCATTTCACATTCACTCCATCCTACTCCATAATTCCAAACCCTACTGAAAAAAAAAGTTTCTTGCAGTGGAAGGAAATGAGCTACACCAAGCAGAGGACCTGAAGCATCTTCTAGCCATACATCCTCAAAGATGTACACAACATACCCTGCAGGAACAACACAGAAGAGAAGTCTGGTACACTGAACAGGCACATATTAACTGTGCAAAACCTATTTTGTAAGACTAGTGCTTTAACGAAGCACTAGGCATTCTAAACACAGATAATGAACTCTGAAATGAGCACAGTTTTTCCTTCTACTTCTAGAAATCCTTTTGGTGAACAGTAACACCAGCAGCAGGGCAGCACTACTTCTCTGCACTGTTTTGATAACATAAGAGGACATCATTTTGTAGAATTCATATTGACAGCTTTAATGCAGGGCAAAGTGTGATTGGAGTAAACTACAAAGAAGTTATTGATTCAAAACTATATTATATAGCCATTCCTACATTTCATTTCTACCTAGATTATAGCAAAACCAGTAGAGCAAGATTTTGATGATATCAAATAACATCTTTGATACTGTATATGCTTTGCAATTGCTCACTTTTAAAAAATGCATTGCCAATCTCACTAGGAAACACAGAATTATACATCTGATATAAAAGTACAACAACTTGCTGAGATAAAATATTTGAACAGTTCTTTGCCTGCCTTTACTCTTGTATTTTTTCTCCATAGTGCATATACACTATCTGAAGCATTTTCATTTATTCCCTTAAGATAAGCAGCAATTGTCCTGAACTTTTGAAATGAAACAAACCCTTGAAGCTTGTTAGGGTTTAAATCAAACTCCTTTTACTTAATTTTAAAACAACTGCCCTTGGGGAGGGCAGGGATTGGGGGAAGGCAAGAAGAGCTGAAGAATCAATGAATGACCTAGAGCATCAAACTCAAACTGGAGAGAGGGCTCAGAAAGACTCTCTAAAGAGTTACTAAACACCAATTTGCAAGTTCTAATGTATGAGTGAAGTAAAGAAAATAGATTTTAAATTTTCTAATATTTATATCTTTAGGCAACTACAAAATTCAGAAACTATATTTCTAGGTACGCCTTTGAAAATTGCCAAGGCATTTTTGAGAATAAAATTTTGATCCCCCTGCATATTTTTCAGGAAAACTTTAGAATCTTGAGAGGCACCTTCCTGAAAATTACTTTTCATTGACCCTGTCTTCCCTGTTTATTTGGGCTTCTGTTATAAAGTTATGTCAAGTTCACCTTTGGAGAGTGTCAAGTAAGCACTTGAATGCTTAAATCAGTTTATCAATTAATTAAACCATTAGAACTGGGCAAGCAATTAATGTTTTTTTACATGCAAAATTTAGAGAATGAAATTCCTTGTAAAACAAATATAAAATACTGTTTTAGAAATTTTTTTCCTTTTAAAGCAATATTTTTTTACCTTAAAATTAAAGGTTTTAATCCCCACAAGATTTTGTTCAAATATTTTGCTTAAATTAATTGAAAGGGAAATTGCTTGACACTAGGTTTTTTAATTTGGCAGAGATGAAATAATTTTAACTATCTTAATGCAAAACCTTTGTAGAATAACTTTAGTACAATAAGCAGTGGTCAGTGGCATTTGTGACTTTGCAACAGGGATAATAACAACAAAAAAACAATAAAAATCCCACAAAACCAAACAAATATCAATGATAGGAATCAATTTTCACCACAAAATTAGAGATCACTGACCACAGAAGAAAATCAAAGAAGAGCTGAAGTCCTCTGTATCCAGGACAGCAGTAACAATACAGAATAAACCCAAGTGATAAACTACCAGGAAACTTTGATTTTCTGACTTAGGGCCTTCAGGGTTCATTCTCTATATAAATTAACGAAGTTTATGTATTGTGATAAAAGATTGCCTTCTGTTGTCTGACAGTTTTCAGAAAGTCATGGAGCAATGAGCACGTGAATATTTTTAGGAACATATCATAGAACATTCTGGAGCTTCAGGATCCCTGTTGAATGCCCAGAACATCAAAGCAAGCCATTCTCAAGCAAAGAGAAATGAGAAGCTTCTTCAGTGAGAATGCTGCTGCCCATCTACCAACTGACAATCAGATCTATTTATTGCATCTCAGTTCAGGTCCCTCAAATCAGTGCAACTTTTGAAAAACTTGCCCTGGGGGATTTTTGTAAGCCTGTCCTTTCACATGATGTGCTATCAGACTTTTGTAAGAAAGTTAAAACAAAGTTGTTATTTCCTCTAATAACTTTTCCTCTAATTTGGGAAACCAAGATGATGGGCACCAGACAGAAATCTGGTCCAAGTTAGTAAAGGTAGTTGATTACCTAACAACAGTGCAAACAACAAAGGGATGTTTGAGGATTTCTAAACTGGAAAGGCAATGAAGCACAAGATGAAGGGAGATGTGATTTGGAAAATTATGCTGCTGTCATTGTGCTACAGCTTGAGTTCAGGAGGTGCCCATCCCACCTGCCTCCCAGCTCTTTGGAATATATAAACCTCTATGGATTTTAAAAAATATGTAGAAGAATCAGCAAGACTCAATAGTTATGCAAAGAACAGGGAGACCAAACCCACCTATTCCTAAATTTTTCTAATAAAGTGTTGATTAGATGTTCACTGTATTCAAAGAATAACTAGCTAAAGAAAACAAGCAATTTGTGATGTCATATCTGCCACTGCATGTTGTTTCACTGTTGATAAACCATGTTGTTTAAATGACATTTAGCAGCAGACTGATTTAATTTCTGTTTCAAAGAAAAATATGCAATTTTAATTCCATTTACTTTTGCAGTGCCTTTTTAGCTCAGCACTGACAGAAAGGAAATCAGACATTTGGATAAATGAGCTAGGTTGATTGAATATTGATAAGCCAATTTTTAATTTATCAAGGTTATCTAGAGGAGCCAACACGACACTGCATACTAACAAGAAATATCAACACAGTAAATGGTGTGTACAGTGAAATATTTATTTGGGAAAAGATCTCTGGAAGGACTGGGATTATTAAAATTAGAACCTTGCAACGGGGATAGAAAGGGACTTCCTAGGGGGAAATTAAAAGCAGGTGACAAGTGTGACAGAAACTGAGATGAATAGGCAGCAAATTTTATACTTAGCACAGACTGCAACAAAAACCCACATCAAATCATTATGGAGAGAGAGAGAACTACCTTTGTGAAATGTAGTAGTAAGATGGCACAAAAAATGCTAATTGTTTCACTTCTCTAAAATTTCACAGTAAGCCAGGTAATTGTTACAGACCTTATGATCTACATTCCACATTGTCAAAAATCTGCAAGGTTTGGCAGCCCCCTACAAAAAACAATGTCCAAACAGCTGAGAGAAGGAAACAAGCATTATTTTTCAGTCTTGGGAATTCAGAAAAGAGCACAGTGTATTGCAGCAAGAATAATGCCAGAGGAATATGCAAGATTTCAGAAAAAGAGCACTGATTCCTCACGTGACTCATAAACAAAATTTACTAAAATGACATTTTATAGCAGCACTGGACCAATAACAGATGTTTGTACGTGCTTGTTAGAGATAAGTAATTAAAATAGTTAATTTCATAGACTTATCAATAATTTAAAAGCAATCTGAGATTCAAGTGAACATCAGTGTGGGCAGGAAATGCTAGAAATAAAGCTTTCTACAGAATTTCTTCCTCTGGTGAATCTAAAAGTACTGAAGCCTTACTTAAGAACTCTATGTTTTAGCTTCTGCTCACTCACTATGTCAGCAGTGAAACTGTACACACATCCTGACTGATCCCAGCCTGGACAGTCACAGCCAATGGTGTCTCAACCCTGACTGCTGGTAGCATAGCACTAAGCCTGAATTCTCTTCTATAGCTGTTTAAGATCTGATTTCACAGATGACTTCCCTTACTTCTATCCTGATGAATCTCTGATGTAAATTTCCTTTGTCAATACTTATTTTTTACATCTTTTTCAGCCCTGCAATACTGTACTTTCTGCAGTTTTTCATCTGTACCCATGAAAGTATGGAGCATCTGGATTGAGATAGCATCCTCTGGACTTGGACCTTACAATTCACTTCTTTCATCAATTCCTCAAATGCATTTCACTAATATTATCTCAGTTTAATAGTCTGCAACAGATTAATGCTGTAGCTGCTTTCAGACAGATGCAAAAAGCATTCTTTTATTTTCCCCCAAATAGGAACATAATTGAATAGACTCAGGAGAATCTATATATCTCCCAATCACATGGAGAATTCTCATTGTGTGCTTTTCATCTTATTAGTCTGTGTGCTTCTGAGTGAGATCAGTTACTCACTAGTTTGATGTACATGCTTAGAGTTTTGTTGATTCCTCACTGATCTAAAATAATATCTCCATCCTTTGTTTATCTTTCATTAGGGAGATCCCACTTTCCTTTTCAGAGACAAACTCTTTTACACCCCATACATTTGCCTTTCGTGAGTTTGGAATTGAATTCTGTTATTCATGACTTCACAAATGGCTACAATTCATCACAAGTGTTTGAATTCTGTTATTCATGACTTCACAAGTGGCTACGATTCATCACAAGTGATACTATTATCTACTGTCCTCCTATTAGGACAACTTACCACCACCATCATTTGTAAAATCTGCTCTTTAACTCTGCACTCCCCCTCATTTAGGGAGACCCACCCAGCAGGACAGAGTCTAGTATCAGAACAGGTCATGTAAAAGCTACTTTTTGATACTATCTTAGGACTCTTTAACTCTGCACTCCCCCTCATTTAGAGAGACCCATCCAGCAGGACAGAGTCTTGTATCAGAACAGCTCATTTAAAAGCTACTTTTTGATATTATCTTAGGACCAACCTATTTACTACTTCCAACACAAGTGACATAGTTATGAGTGCACTACTACTTCTAAAGCTATTTACTACTTCCAACACAAGTGACAATATAGTTATAAGTGCACTACTAGTTCTAAAAGCTTGCCTTTATATTTGCATGCAACAAACATTGCATTCCTTATTTGTTCTGAAAATACTGATATTTCAGACGGTTGCAAAGAAATAATACAGTGTGTTTCCTTCCAAAAGAACCCAAAACCCACCCCTAAAACCCTAAACCAAATATTTATAATCAAATTCTCACAGCATTTCAGCAAATAATTAAGAAATATTCTTTTAATGTGTAGTGTCTAAAGATACAAATTTGAGACAGATTCTGATTTATTGCACTCAATGCATTATGAATAAACCTTTCAAAGTCAAGATAAAGTAAGAAGATACTATTATACTTTAATAAAGGTAAGCAACTCCCAATAAAGGAATTGTTTTAAAATTAGTCTAGATTCTGTAAAATATTTTATTTTTCCATATTTTTTTTGGTGCTTGTATAGCATATATGTTTTTAACTTTGCAGCTGAGATACTTCACTGGTACAAATTTGTATTGTCTCATCCCTTTCAAAGAGGATGCAAAGAAGTATAATGAAGCCAGAACTGACAGAGGCATAGTCTGAATTTGATCTCTTTTGAATGACCCATAGTACTGTTGTGGTTCAATTCCTCTTATCTCTTAGACCATAGTAATTGAAAATAGAAATCTGAAATATTAAATTGATAATGCACAGCTTTTAATTTCTTTCAGACGTTATTATACTGCATCAATGTGCACAGCTCTGAGAATCAGCCTGCATGAATTAATGATGCATCTCCAAATCTGCATGATAAAGATAGATGGTTGTGACAATGTTTACATCTGATACTATTAGAGTCTCTTCAATGATAATCACTAACAAGCCCATTAAAGAGAACATATTTCCCTGAGGCCATATGGCCATTCAGCATTGCAATCTAAATCTATACTCTCCAGAAACGCTATTAGAAAGCAATGAAGTAAGTCCCTGACTGTATAAAGGTTATCAACCAAGTTACCTCACTGAGCAAAAAAGATGAGGGAGACTTCCTTCAGTATTGGCAGTATAGAAGATTAAAAAATAAAATTGCATTTTTTTAAACCACTAATTGTATTACAAAACATTGGCTGAAAGCTACACTCCAATGGCTGAGCAGCTCATATTGAAACACTTAACTTTCAGAAGTTTATATTTAACTGGAATAACAATTTCAGAAATTCACCATACCAATGAACACAATCATCTAATAATAATGACTGACCTCTTAAAACACAAGTTCTGTTGTCTTGAAGTCTGTATCATAACTTATGCAGATTTGACTGAAATAAGAACCACTACAATATGCTATCACTTATTCACCTGTAGAAGAAATTATAGTTCAAGAAACAGAAGAATTACTTTCATTTCAAAATAATTCTGTTATAAAAATATACTAATTTTTCTATTTTCTGTGAAACTGGTTTCACCTCAAGCCTAACAGTGTCACCCTACAACTGGCATCTAAGCTGGCAGCTTCAGAGCAGCAAATATTGCAGACAGAAATAGACAGCTGTTCCCAAGTTCTAATTCTTATGACAAGAATGAAACTGAGAGGGCATCACTGCTTCAGTCTCTCCCTGAAATAATTCAAGAGTAAGCAGAATTTCAGACTCCTGGACCATGTACATACTATTCTGCATCTCTGTTAAATCAAAAGTTTGCTGGACTAAAAAAAAAATTAAGCCCTCCTGCAAATGTGTTTTTGAGAAGGAATTTTTTGTTCCTTAAACTGTCACAAACCCACACCCAACTATTCATTAGTATAATTTAAAGGTCCTTCCTGAAGGTGCACTTTCACAGACTGTCAGCATTATGTAAAGCAAAAGAAATTGTGCCAAAATAAAAAGAAGTGGGGATTGGTATGTGAAGCCATGGGTAGCCATTGCTGAAAACCACATCTCTGTAGCCTCCAAGTTCACTACTCAACTAGTCCCATTTTACCACAAATCTGCCCTGGCCATGACGGATTTTGTCCTTGTCAATAAACATCCATTTATCTTCAAGCATTACAGAAGTTGAAAGACAACTGTCAATAAACTACTTGCATATGTTGCAATGTAAATATAAACACTTCACTTGGGAGTTAGCACTGATCATTCAGTGTTTCTAGGATTATGTATTTTTTGCTCCAGCAATAAAAATGTATTTATATTTAGAAGCTATTGTTGTTCACTCCATATACCATGAGAAAATCTGACTGGAGGCTGACAATACAGTATTGAATACTAATACCTCTCTATATTTGCATCATACTCATGACAAGCTCTGTGCTTTCTTATCAAATTGAGATGAGAAATAAAATAAATATGGATGCAATTAAATCCTACCCATGTTTAATATGAGGTTCTTTGGAGGTTTTTTTCTACGTAGGCTCTGTTAGAAACAGAAGAGTGAACTAGCTGGACCTTCAGTTTAATCCCATATACTAATTTTTGTCTGTATAAACACAATCTAGTTTAGAAAAGCTTTAAACGACTTCTGCTTCCTCCTAAATGTATCACAGACAACTTGGAAGATTATATACCATACCTGTGTCTTTACTCAGTTTCCTTAGCCACATTATAATTTCAAGACTAACTTCCTAGAGGGGAAAACATGTTTAAAAAATTCACTCATTATATACTCTTAGCTGGAAAAGAAAACATCTTATACAGTCACATTAAGAGCACCAAACTTCTGAGCTATTATTACTTGCATTGGATTTAACATTTAAGAACAGAACTTGAATTTTCACATAATATGTTATAATTTACCCAGTAATCATCAAGGTCACTTCTAAGCAACTGGTTGTGAAATGTTCTATACAGAAATGTAAAGCAGGTTCTGTGTTATAAAATACAATGAAGCATTTTAAAATCCAAATCCCTTCCCTCCCTCCAAGGGAACAAATTATTTTTTCCTGGAAATCAGCACACTGCTAGATTCAGATTCTGTTTGCCAAATCTGAGTCTGAGTGAATGTTCACAGTGAAGACATAATACCTTGGAAAGAGAAAACATGCATAACAAACGTGACAAGAACAGCAGTGCACACAGGGCTTAGCCATGGGAACAAGTACTGTGCCAAAATTAATCACATCCAGAAAAGTACAAATCCTTCATGCTCTCCTTTAGTGCTTGCCAATGGCGCTGACAACTTTTAACATAAAGTAGCATATTACGAGGTTTTTTGAAAACCTGCAAAAAGATTAAAGAATGGTGACAAATCTCCTCAGACTCAGCTCAAGCAATAAATGGCAATGAATTTTCTGAAACGCACTGAAAACCCTGTATCAGCACACAAAGGTACTAGGAGTCATTTTTGTGACAATATCCAGGAAAACTTGAGTTCAAAGATCTCAGTGACAGGTTTACTTCCCAGTACATTCCACCACCTGCAGAGTGCTAACAATGCCTGTGCTCATCCCCTATTGCACCGGCTAAGCAAAATGTCAGGCAGAGCTCTGCATCAACCCTTCTGAAAATCAAGTTGAATTAAAAAACAAACAAACAAACCAACAACAAACTAATCAAAATTCCCCTCACCCTTCAGATTTTCACGGTGCATAGCATATCATTTTTTTTTGGTCTTAGCTTCTCTTGGCACATCAACTGCCTTTTCTTTTTACAGGCTCACAAGAGCTTCTGCAAACTGCCTCAAGTAAGTTTTTCCTATCTATGTATAAACATCAATTTTGTATCTTTTCATCTAAAAAGGTTTATTGAATCATCATTTCAAGATAATTTGTTTAATATTTTACATGTAGTGAAGCATCACTGCCTTCCAGTTCTATTTCAAGAAGGGCCCTAACTGTTGTCTGGTTTTGTGATCCATTACATTCTGCTTTGGAGTCTACTAATCCATGACTTGTTGTACTACTGAAGTGTCTCCTTGACACTTGGCATCTTCTTAATAAGACCATCCTTGGCAGGAGCATGGCTCTCATGGTAATAAAATAGTACAGAGATTTCTAACTACCTTTGGACAGTTAACCCTCATTGATGGTTCCATAACTCCACCGAGTCAGTGTTTCTGGAAATCATGTATCACAGGCAATGTCCCAAAACAGTCTGACTCTGCAAGAAAGGAAAGAAGCCCAGTTTAGTGATTTCACAATAATAATGAGAAATATACAAAGTGATGAAAGGAAAAAGAAGAAAGAAAACAAGATAAAATTATATAGAGATTTGAAGGAAGGAAAATAGGAGAAAATAAAAGAAGATAAAGTGGGAAGGCTAAACCAGGGAAAAGGCAGCAGAATTGGAATAAAGCTCAGGGATGTAGGAATGACTATTCTTCTTGCTTCTCCATAAGCAGGGTAGTAGTATGCTAAGCATCTAAATCTAGATGTATACACAGGGAAGTGCCAATTTGCTGTACAGTATCTTGTTCTCAGTTCTACAGGTGTCACTTCAGAAGTCAGGCTCAGGCTTTTTCAGACTGCAAACTGGAGGGGAAACTAGTTTCCATAAATAATTTTTTCCCTTAACTGTGTAGATTTTATCAGGAAAAAAACCAAAAACACCAAACTTAAGTCTGACTCTCTAGATTGGCCTTTCTGCATCTACACATGCACTTTGTGCAGATCATTTGGCAGGCCATTTTGGCTAGGGAAGTTAGCTGGGTTTGGCAGCACACAGTGTAAAAAAGCTTTAAGTAACTTTTGTTAACTTCTCTGTATGTGGCTATAAATTAACCTTTTCTCCTCTTCTAAAGTACCAGCTGTGTGTGGGGCACACAGAGCTTCAGACAGCATTGTATTTTTCAAGGCTGTTGCTGCAAATATTACTTTTACAGTCTCAAATGTCATCTTAAAATCTAAACACCTGCAAGTCACTGATATGGTTACATCAACTGTGATTAGTTCACACAATGATGAACTGTCAAATCTGTTTGGTTTGTGCTGTTTATCCCTTACCTTTCATTTTTTTGGAGTCTGTGACAGCTTTATGGGAATGCATTATTCCTAAGGAAATGCGAGATCTGCACAGTCTTTTCAATGAAAGACAGTATTCACCAGTTTTATGAAAAAAGGTTGTAAACGGATTCAGAGGCATGAAACTGAGCAATTTTCTTTCTGGTTTCAATGTAAATAACAGGTAATAGGAGACATGCAGAACTCACTGCAGATCCCCATGTTGTTATGCTGTTGGCATACACTTGCTGCTTTGTACTTAGGCAATGAAAGTTGCATCATCTTGAGTGTCTGACTGATGAAATCACAGGACAAGAGTAATTTTACCTTTTGTGCCTGCATTTATCACAATATCTTTCAATTCCATGGTGGTCTGAAGCCACAGTTCCTGATAACCTCCTGGCACCATATGACCCTTAAATCTCAGAGTTGCTGCTCTCTTTAGATTTAGCAATTTAGATTCCAGTTTAAATATTTGTCTTCACAACTTATTTTCACAACATTTTCTCCAGGGAATTTTGGATACTAATGACTGTGCACATTTACAAGTTTGACAGAGAAAAGTCAGACAGTAGAAACCCTTCTTCCAGATTCTGAGGTATGAAAACTTGTAACAGTTGTGACCCCTGAACCAAGACCTAAGCTGAGGCTTACTGTTGTCTGACGTTCTACCCTCATGAAACTATAAAAAAATGAAGTACAAAGCCTAAGTGAAAGTCTCATGAGATTGCCATGTAATTCTGAAATTTATTATGCAAGAGGACTTGAGAGAAGGATTAGAGTACTAATCTGGATCTCAGAAAGGCAATCCAAATACCTAGTAAAAAACTTTCCTGCAGGCAGTTGGCCATTTTTTTTCATTCTCTTGCCATTTTAAATTATGCAACTGTTGCAAGAATTGACTCTCAAACAGGACAAAAAATGTTAGTCTTAACAGAGTAAGATATCTTCTAAAATGTCTTCTGCCCTTTTTGGTGGAAATGGATTTCAGAGGTCTTCTGAGATAAGAACTACATTTTTTCAGTGAGTTTGTTTAAGCTTCACATACAAATACATATTCAATATATGTCTAGAATTACTTGAAAATTCAGCTTCATTCTAGCAACCAATTTCATCCCAAAAATAACTTTCTAGATAGGTAGTTTTGCATCTTTCAAAAGAACAACTACAATGTGGCATAATTGCAAGGGATAGTTTGGTAGTATACAGAATATAATTACATGGTATTTAATATCTGAGTCATCCTGCAGACTGAAATGAAAGGAAGTAATAAAAATTATTCACTCATAAGCTTAAAATATTCTGGCCAATAAATTTAAACAGCTAGCACACTTTACATATATGTGGCACAGGCAGCTCCTGGCAAATTATGCAGCACCTGGCAAATACTGTTGATTCCCTTGTACGTAAATTAATTGCAGATTTCAGCAAGCAATCAGATTGGATAAAATTACACTTTTGGAAACTATCACATGGTTCAGGCTGAAGGAAGGCAGCTTAAAATAGAACTTTAAAAGGTAGAACTAATTAGGCAAAGTCTTAATTCTACTCTTCTCAGCTTCAAAATTACAGGGACAAATTCTCCTTTCAGAGTGCCGTGTGAAAAGCAGCTGTAATCACTGGGATTGTACAGGTACATTGAAAGCACAGTTTCAACCTCCTGTGGAAAATTTCTTTTGTCCTCATTTATACCACAGAAAGAAGTATTCTGTAAACAAGAAATCATGCTTTTTTATTTATTCTTTTATTTTTATTGGGTCTTTACAGTGCCTTAGGACAGTGATTATATGAACTTCATTAAAAAGGCACTGACAAAATCAAGGAATGTTGGAATATTGTGAAAGAAAGAGGTCTAAGGAAACAGCTAAGCAAGCAGCTTTACCTGAGAAGAGATAATGAGTAGGGAGAGGAAGGAGATGGGAGGTCAAAAAGTCTCCAGAATAATTCTGGAAGCTGTTTTCGGTAATATAATATGCAGAATGCTCCACATCACCCAGATTATAAATTATCTCATCTCTCTCTGATATCTTCTCTCATCTATGCCCATTTTCCATTTTGAAGCAACCTGTTCCTCATTGACACTCGTCTAATTCTTAGTCTTGGAACTGTCATATTTTAACTTTTTTTGTTGTACCGAAATATGCCTAACTTGGTCACCTCAGAGACCTTCCATCTCCATCTGTAATCCCATTAGAGACTCCAGTAAACTACTGAGCTCACAAAATGCCATAGTTTTCACCACATGAACCTAACACATTGCAAAGCCTATCCTGAACTGAACTTGAAGGACATTATTTTTCTGCAGTAAAAACCCAGGAAAATGACTGAATAAAATACTATAGGGCAGGAAATGTATTTTTAATGTCACTGACAGTAGCAAAAGACAACTTTGTACACCCAAGCTAGGCAGTACAACCGTGCTGTCATAACCACTGCTAACAGTTACAGCCACATTTTATTCTGCTTAATACTCTAGGTCATTGCATCCTACCTAAAGGCAAGTGGCATGCAGTCTTCAGCAGAGGGAAATCTCAGTTCATACCCAGAATCTATCTAATGCCATGGGGTCTTTCAATCTTTTGTAATTGCCAGGAAAATAAAGAGCATATTTTAGACCTTCAAAAATGTACAAATATGTTTTATTAGTAGGATTACTGTGCATATGATGAAAACTGAACAGTTAGAGATAAAGCCAGGTGTATGTTTTATTTTTAATAATATACTGGTAATACTTTACCCATTTTTCTCATTCAATGGAGTAAAAGGGTTTTACCACACTGACATTTTATCTTGAATGAGAGTTCATATAGTTTAACATAAAGAGCTGGGAAATTTTCAAATAAATCTGAAAATCTCTGGGTTTATGAGTTGTTCTAGCTAAAGCTCAGGCATTTGGAAAGCAGCAGTAATCAACTCATTTACTCAGTAGAGAATTTTCTCACTTGTAACATATTATTTGTTCATCAATTTTGAATTACTGAGTCCCAGAGTGGAGTATTTCAGATGGAGACAGAAAGGACAAAGTGTGGGTGGATAGACACAAAGTGCTTGTACATGCCAGACTGCCTGATCAGTGAAAAGGAATTACTCATAAGTGGGACTTCTGAGACAAGTACTAGGCACAACTGTGTTTCCAAGTCCTGTAAAAAGAGAGAGACACCCTCCACTTTATTCCAGGTAGAACTAACCTAAGTAGCAAATTAATTTTTTCTGCTTTCCATGATTCATCTAGCACTAGTAGAGGGCCTGATCTTGCAAGATAAATACTTAGCAGCTGTGAACTTCATCCCAATATATCACATGAAAAAGCACTGATACCCCTACATTAAGCAAGATCAGTTACTTAATGTAAGTGATATGCTAGAGAGGGATCTATAGGAGCTCCCACAGGTCCCTTATGAAAATTTATCCATCAGACTGAGGGAAGAATGGATGGTGTCCTTGACTGAGGGTGAATCAATTTCCTTTGGGAACTCCTGAATCTTTTCTGTACAAAGCACTTGAAAGTCCCCTGGGTATAAAAGTGTATCTGAAGGCTTGACTGTTTGTATTTTTTGTAAATCAAATGCCAGCAAATTGCCAGGAAAAAAAGATCTTGGATCCCACAAGAAAATCTTTGACCCCACACCTGCTTAAACTACTGGAGGAATAGATTCTGTGACTTGGGCTAAATAATTAGCCCATATTTTGATACTAATGAGGAGTTTCCCTCCTCTAGCATAAATTTATGTATTTCTAAAAAATATATCCTAATGTGTGCTGATATTCATTGATATGTTAGTTGTCCTCCACTGAAGTATATATAAATACACGCACACTTGAAATGGTTACACACATGCAAAGATACAAATAAATACAAGTAAATAGAGGCTCTCTTACAGTGACATCTGTAACTGTTCTGGATCATCTCTCCTTCACTGTCTGAGGCATTCTCATTTAACTCATTGACTAAACACTGAATAACTATTTTGAATTTTGAAAGATGTCCTGAACAGCAACAGCAGTAGATGTGCAGTGGCATAAACACCAACACCAAAGAAAAATGAATCGGAGTCAGAGGAATAAAGTTGATATTCATACATCACCTTAATTTTTTTAAACGATCTCTCCTTCTTTTCTTTTAAATACCATCTCTTCACCTTTGTAAAAAATAAAGCAAAATTCCATCTGCATGTGCACAAAGGTACAAGGGTAAAGCATTCACATTACTCTCATGCTTTGAAGCCAAAATTCCCACATCATTTTAAAGATCACTATACATCAAAGCATTACATAATTTGACTATGATTTCTTCCAGAAATAGCACTTGCTGTCAATTTACACACACAAAACACTATGGAAATTCAATGTAACTTTGTAATATTGAACACTGTAGCTGCCCTATGAACAGATAAGTGTGATGTGTGTGCCCTTTCTCTCAAGAAACAACACAACCACAGGAATGTTACCATAGAGCAAGGCAGAAATTATGAAAAACAAAGATAATCTCCAAGAAAGCCTCATACTCTTTAAAATTAAACTGATGGTACAATTGCAATATGTCTCTTGCTCTACAGCAATGGCTTTTGAGCAATAGCTAAAATTAAAATTATGGGCCCAAGTCAGTGAACTGCCCTTAGCCAACAAACCAAATCAAATCAACATAGTTACAACACTGTCTCCTATACAGACATGTCATAAGACTTGTAATTGCAATAGCAGCTTTGCAGATTGCAGACATGCACCAGAAACAGATTTTAAAAGACATATATATAAATTGCTGATCCTATCATTCTGCACAATGGGCTTAATGTTTTCCCTGTTGCAACTTCCTATGTTTTCCATAAAAATCATATGTCTCTATGAGTAAAACTTCTCCAAGGAGTGTGCTTTTGAATGGGAAATGCTTGCTGGTTTTAAGCAAGATTTTCTTCCAGGAACTAGAGAGGCTGGAAAGTTTTACAGCTCAACCATCAGTACAAATCTTGATGACACTGGCTGATGGAATTTGGTTGCTGGGACTTGAATGAAATCTAACAAAGTTGTTAGTTGGGTCATTTACTCACATGCATACATACCTGAATATTGAATGTATTTATACCTGGAAGCAATGTTTTTGCAGTTGCCAGAAAGGCTAATAATTGGATAGGAATGAGAAACAGCTTTTCTCATGTTTGAGCCTTTCCTACAATTTTATATACAAAGAACAGGGCACAACAAAGAGGAAAAGCTTGGCTCCTGTTTTAAATCAGGTTGTGCAACAAAGCCTATAGATAGTGGCTTTCCTGAACACTGAATGCTTGCTTTGAAAGTTAAGATAAGTATCTGTAGCTTGTAGATTTTTTTGCAATTTGTATTCAACAGAGTAACCACAAACCAGTCCCTTGAACAATACGTGGTCTTAAAGGGGATAATTTGTTTGACACTAGACAATCCTCCAACAATGTTTCTGTCAATCACAGGGCTAGTCCATCTTTTCACCTTTCTTGTGATATGATAAAGACAAGATACAGTTTAAGGCATTTCAAAAAATATTAAATGGTGGATTTTAATCATTACTACTGATGACAAATTGATACTTTTGCTTTTATTTCAGAAGACAATGTTTATTCTAAACACTAAACCCATTCAAACCAGCTGCTGTCTGGTCAGACTTGGATCTTTCTGTGCTGAAATTTCCTGAAGTACCTTCCTTCTCCTCCTCCTTACTTGTTTGAACATACATTTAATTTGCAATCCAGAAACACGAACACTAAAGGTACTCAGACACCATTTTCTAAGTTTTTCACATATATCCCTAAATGTTTGACACTATACACAAATGATAAATTAGGTCATACTAATTAAAACAAAAATAAATTGGTTTTAAATATATTTTTTACTAATGTCTAACAAATAATTACAACAAAAAAAATTGGGGTTTAACCATATATGAATTGTCTAGTCAAATACAAACCCCTCCCAGTAATCATCTTATTTTATTTACATTGGATTAATACCATTTATTCTGGAGACAATATCACAACATTGAGAGCAACTCATTTAATTAAAATAATGGCAAAAGAGAATTCTAAACTCTCCTTGCATTGTTTCATTTAGAAGCACTATATTCCCCTATAATACTGGAGAATACTGTAAGTACAGCTCTTTACTTAGGTAAATACCATTAGTTTCCTTAAAGGTCATTCAGGGATTCCCTGAATATGGGTACATAGGCACACAGAAAGGTGTTTTAACCTATGGAACTGAACTACAGAACACATTTCAGGTCCTTGATACTGTGTGACACTGAGAAATGGATGCTCTTAGCAGTGCCAAGTGTCTGATATCTTAAAGAATAAAAAGCAACAGAAGTACTTCACCTCTTATCCACCAGTCTACAAAATGATAGTTCTAAGTTTTTTTAAATTAATTTAAAAAAATCAAAACACTCCAAGGCAGACCCCTAGAAAATTGCCACCACCAGCTACAGAGCTTCTCCAACAGAACATGACAAGAGAAGAATAAAAATGTTAACCAGTAACAGACAGATTTATTTATATAGCATCATACCAAAAGAATTTAATACCCTTAAATACACAGGTGCTGCTTCCTGAATTCTTCCTTATTTGTACTGCCAAAGAACAGACAAAACCAGCTATTTGAATCTATGTCTCAGCAGGGAACGAGGTTTAGGTCTGCATTTTCTTTCTAAAATATGTGCATTTCTGTCCCAGATTCCTTCTATGTGCTATCCAATTAATCATCACTATATCCAGCCATCAGAAAGTGATGCTCAGAAAAAACCTTCATATTTAGAATAAGAACTTAAGTTAAACCACTTGTCAGCTAGACAGAATGATGACGTGAAAACCCACACCAATATTTTGTCCATTTCAAGTTCAAAAGCTTTAATTAATTTCAACGCAATGAGAACTTTGATGGTGTGCATGTACAAAAGGCAGAAAATGCTCAATGGTTGGTTCAAAACCCAAAATATTTCTCTTGCTTAAAATCAAAATGAAAAAAAAAGATTTCTTGCTATTTCCCACCATCCAGAATTTGCTTCCTCCACACCAAGGTACTAAACTAAGAAAAAAAGTTTTACACAAATGTGCTTAGCAGATTTGCTGACACATTCACCGAAAGCCCATAAAGCACACAAACTGCTAGGCTTGACGTCAAGAAGGTATAAATCAATTCAACCCCCAAACCAGCTGAAGGACTCTGACATCAGACAGAAAGGTCTGTCAGCTGCAGACGCGCGGCTGACGCGAGGCTCCGCGAGTGGCAGGCGTGTGGACACCGTATGGTGGGCTGGGCTTTTACCCTGGCTATCTAGCAGGTTTTCTAGATGAAAAGAGTCTTCTGTCTGGCTAGCTCAGCTGCTATCTATGAATATTTTAACTCTCATAAAAATTACATTATCTCTACCCTGCACTTGTGACTTTGTGGGGCTGCCTGAGGCATGTGTACAAGCTACCTAATTTCTCTAAAGAATTGCAAGAAACACTAATTTAGGACCAACCTGTTTGGGTTATTTAGTAGATAATTTCTGTGTGTACTTGGCCATTCACAGAATGAGTCTGATAAGATATGTCTTCCTGTAAATGTTGTGTGATGGCATCGCTTTCTGGTGCCTTGGCATAATTTCCTTCTGAAGAACAGACATCAAGACTACAATTCTTCTGGGATTACTATCCTAGACCAAACCATCTCGGCCTTCTATAGTTCTTTGGAAAAAGGAAACCGATTTAATCTCTGTCCTGGGACAGAAGTTCTGTAAAACATTTCTCAGTCTCCATTTGCACTCACTCCAACTTATCTTCTACATTATCACTGGTTCCCAAGGCTGACTCTTGGACTTCTTACCAAAGCTTTAGTTGCTTTTCTCAGCCTCCTTATGTAGACACTCTTTGACATAGTGTCTCTCTTCCTGCCCCTTAGTTCAAAGGGCTCTTGGGTTCTTTGCCTAGCCAATCTCTGTATATGCAACTGCAATTATTCACAACCCATACATCCTGAATTTTCAGAAGGGAAAAATATGAGGTACACTAGAGTATATGAATGGCAGCTGTACTGTATATAAATTCACTTATAATGTGGTTCTTCAAAGATGAAAGCCAAATGCACAATCTAACATAAGAAGAAATTTAGTAATGAACAGTATCAAAAAGAAGAGATATGTTGTATTAAAATGACAACACACATCCTTATGTTTAGTATATTAATTTTTAAATGCTGGTGATTGTGTAAAACTTATAGCACAGTTCAAGAGCTGAAACATGCTATTAACGTGAGAAAATTCCATTGAGAAAGTAAATCAAAATCTTCAATAATAGATATATATGCTACCACTCTTCCATTCCTTCACTCTTACAGTTACATCTAACCAATTGCTTCACCTCACAGGACAGACAGTGGGTCAGAGATAGCAGAAGTGAAAGCAATCTAATTTCAACAGTGTCTGCTACTCCCTTATGATTCTGAATTTGTCTTTTAGTCTTCTGGGCAGATAATTAAAACAGGTTCATCCAATAAAATCAGCAGTCAGCATGTACAAATCACCTTTGTTATGTCCTAACACAATATAAACCCACAACTAGTATGGAACTATATCAAAGTAGTGGCACAGAAACAACTGACTGACTGAGATCTACCCAGTTCTACAGCTGATTTTTTAAATCCAGGAATACTCTTTAAATTATTAAGCTATCCTAGTCCTTTCTTTAGAGGTTCAATGCTTGATCTTAAACATCATCACACTGAAAGTGTTCCATAAAATATCACTGATCTTGACCATTCATTAACTTTGGTTCACAACCCCTACTTTTGAGGACTGATAAATTCAACATGTACTGCAGTGATTGTTTCAGTCCTATCTGTACAAGACCTGTTTTTCCCCCCACAACTAGTCTGTCTTTTTTATTATACTTCTGAAAGAGCATTTTTTCCTAAAAAATGAACAACCAAGAAATCACTTAAATGTGATCATTTCTCCACTGTAAACCAATCAATGAAGAGAAGTAGCTGTTATAACTATTTGTATCTAAATTGTAAAAAAATAAAAGACAAAAATGGGAAAATCCTGTTAATAACTGAATCATATAAAGTAGAATAGGCATGTGCTAAATAGTTGCTTTGAAACCCTTGCAGAGTTGACTCACTACTAGCATAAACAAACTTTTGTCTTTCCCCCCTCAAATGCATTCCTATCCTTTCCCAGCTTGTTGTCTTCTTAAATAAATTCCTCCTTCACTCTGGCCACTATGGACTGCTAGAGGGGAGTAAAAACCTAAGCTGAGATCAGCAGGCTAGTGAGGAAAATGAAGTGAAAAGGGGAGGGCCCTCTTCAAAATGGTGAGTAATCATTTATTTCTGGCAGCAAGTCAAGGAAATGACACAGGTGGATTTAGGAAGAGGAGTGTCTATCTGTAGTTACAGCTTATGCTATCACAGCAAAGTCCCTACTCTATCTGTTCCTTCAGCAGGTAACATCAAACTGTAGATCTAGGAGCACTGAGGGAGCTGGTGATCACCACAAGTTATGGTTGTGGAGAAAAAAGGGATGAGAATTCCACAGGCAATAGAGAAAATGTTTTCCTGAAAAGGAAACATTCACAATGCATTGACTTTTCCTCCTTCAGTCCCTGGAAGATGTTTATCTACTTAATTGCCAACAGCCCAGGACTAGTCTTTTTTTGTGATTCAATGAAACACTGATGTCAATAGCTGGATTCCAAATCTGAGAGAAATATAGCTTTCTGTGCTTCTTAAAAAGTCTGACTTTTTACAGCTGACCTGCTGTAAGGTTCCAGTGCTGTGCCCATTAGTCTGCAGACACCTCTATTGCCAGCAGAGAGCTAACAATTTTCTATCTAGTCATTTCAAAAGCAAAACATTTATTCCATGCAGCCAGCTGACACCATCTAATGCTTCGACCTCTAGAAAGAATGCAGCAAATATTACCACAAAAACATGAAGTAGCTAGAAAGTTGTAGGTAGTAAACTGATGTCTCAGCTGCATGGACAGCATGACCCTTGTCCATCACAGAATTGTTGGTGCTGTCCCTCTGCCCTCGCATGGTATAGTGACAGCTACATGGTAGCTTGTTCACAACTGCAGCAGTTCCTGGGGCAATCATTGCTTCATACTGTATCATAAAAAAAACAAAGAAATGTGATAGACAAGACAAAGCAAACAGGTTAAAGAGGTTACAGTACATTCGGAGTTACAGAGGTTAGGGTGACACCTCCTCCTCCAAAACAGTTTCATACCATAGCATAAACACATATACTAGAGTGTAAATAACACAACAAATAATGGAAGATTTACTGTGGGCAGCTGCAAGGAAATGGCTATTAGATACTTAGGCATGACTAATGTACCTGATGGTTTATAGATGCTTTTTGCCCCCAGTTTCAAATGTGCCCAAATTTTTAACAACTGCTACTCATATGCCTCCTCTTGGGCAGAAGTAGGAATACTGCCCAAACCTACATGAGCAGGAGAAATAAAAAGCATCATTTTTACTGCTGGAGGAGATCCACAAATGCACAAAGGCAATTTGGATACTTGGGAGAGTCGTAGCAGAGGAACAGAACAGGTGCTGCTGCTCTACACACCAGCTGACAGTCACTCCCTCCAGGGCTCTCAGCAAACCCCAAGGTCTCACATGCTCAGAAATAAGAATCACTGGACCATGAGGCCTCTCTACCATGCTGAAGCACTTTTACATGGCCCCCAACTCCCAATAGTGGCATCTAGGACTGCCTTATTCTCACAGCCTTTGTGAGTTGGCAGAGCTGGGTCCTATGCCTGCTTCCTTCACAAAAAGTTTTTTGAGAAATAGTGACAAGTAGTGCCAACAGAAGTTTGATTGACATCGACCATATTAGCCTTTTGCTGTGTATGCTGAGGGCTGAAAAAAGAAGGTAATGTAGACAAAGTTCCAAAGACATCTTTTTCTATGCAAATCTCATTTTTTGTATAACTTTTAAAGAATTTTAAATAAAGCTGTTATCAACAAGCATATTATATGTGAATTAATGCATAGCACTAGAATGAAATGTAAAATGTGTTCAAAAAGATAAAACAGGACAGCATTATTGGCTGTCAGTTGTTTCACTGAAATACTGCATTCCTTCCACAGTACCATCAAAGCTCATCTCATTACCTTTTATTTGCTTTACTGCCCTATAATACATTTGCATAAAGAATGAAATGTCATAATTTTACAGTCTGTGAGTGGGATAACAAGGCAGGGAGAATGCCTTTGCACTTCATAAAGGAGAGCTCAAAAAAGATGCCTCTGAAGAAGGAAGCTTACTGTTGAATACATTCATAAAAGACATAGTGAAACCAGTATCACATCTGGTAGGAAGTGGGCAGTTCTGGAACATTTGTTGGGCTCTGGGCCAGAGTTTATCTTTTTTGCTCTGATGAAATCCACAGCCAATCCATTTAACTAATTTTGCATCACTTTACCCATAATCAAAATTTTGTTCAGAGGTGCAAGTTCCCCATCAAAATATATTGATTTCTTTCTCCTGTGATGTGACCTACCAAAGATTACACTAGATACAGTTGTCAAGTCCAGTACAATTCTGAGCTATGTCACCAAACTGGCACCAAATTCAAGTTCTTTCTTAAATTAAGATGATACTCTCTTCCTAAACATTTTCTGATACACCAGAATGAGATGCAATTCACTAGGTATGCAGCATTTGAAAAATTAGATGTCAACAGTTTTCCAGAATGTTATAGAGCATCAGTTATATATTCATTTGTAATTTTACAAGACAGTGACAACAACAGTGCCACCATTATCAAGAGTACTTTTGCAAAGTGAGCTCTGCAATCCTGACATACCAGTACCTTGGTTCAACACTGCACATGAAAGGCAGTGGTGCAAGTGGCCATAACCTGGTTTATGGACCAGTAATTGATTATTAATTGACAAAAAAGCAAATCCACCTGAATTACTCACCTTCCTTCCTGTAGTATAAAGGTGTCCATTCTAGAAAGAAGGAAACCAAATGCTACTACACAATCTTAGCCACAAGGAATTTAACACCAATAAGAATTTTGTTTTACAGCAGCACAAATCCTCAAAACCTCCACTGTCTCCAGGTGTATCAAGGCAACTTGATAACAGAATCTTTTAGCTTATTAGAGAGCACCAACAACAGAGGTCTTCCAAGATGAAAAGGCTTGAATTCTGTTAGTACTCTGCTTGTATCATTTCTATGTGCAGCACTGCCCTCTGCATCAGAAGAGATCTTCAGAAAAGGCTTCCCAATTAGAATAATTTCATGTAGTAAATGAATTACACACTGATTAATATTGTGACAAACGAGGTTTCTTTTTTTTTACACTTGTTCCTAAAAGCCACATGTCAAAACAGACCAGTACTAGACTATACATCGTAAACAATGTATAGATATCAGCTCTCACCTACATTTCTAGACTTGCTATTTCAGGTATAGCTGTTTGGATCCTTTCTTTTCCCCAGTGGAGATATCAAGATAGCAAACTATCTTTAATTTGGATTAGTAGCTGTCAATTTACAAAATTATATCTGTACTCTCTATATAGGCTATAAGATCATTTGCATACATGGTTACTGTCAAAGATAACAAGTAAGAACCTCCACAAGGTCATTTTTTCCTCCAAGTCTTGGCTTTAGTATTCTAAATATCATTAATATAAAATGATACTTGATCTAGGGTCAGAAGGTCCTGAATAGAAGATCTTAGGAGTCAAATGTCTTCATATCGACTCCAGATGAGTTTGACTCTGCAGAAATCAAGGCTGCAGAATGTAAGAGAAGAAAATTGAAAAAAACCAAGCATTTAAGAGGAAAGGCTGGTTGAAATATACATTCTTGATGAAACTCATAGGTACCAAGAGATGTAGTAGCAGCAGTTTTGTGAATGTCCTTTTATTAGTGAGCGGTTTTTGTTGCTTAAAAAACCAGAAAACTAATCTTACTAGAGCAAAATTGTACCAAATGTAAACATTCCCTATAATTGCTTTAGGAATGTTCTTTCTACCCATGAAGCCTCCAACATTTTTAATATACTTTGAGGACCAAATACTTTTTTTCTACCAGTGAAACTACATATTTCCTGAGCTGATCTGCATATATGACAAATTCCCACAGCCTGTAATTATCTTTTTTTGGCTTCTTCCTCCTTAGATGGCCAAGCTGTCAGTTTTAACTGCTTTGTCAGATGATGAGATGACTATAGTTATCAAGAGAGGAATTATTTTGAACCACGTTCACAGAAGTCAGTGGTCCTAGCTGACCACACAGAAAAAAACGAGCAAATGCACTGATAAAGGTGGTGGTCTTCAAAACCTTCCCCATTCCCAATATACAGTGTAGGCTGGCATGTACACATACACCTAATTCATGGAAATATATCCATTTTTACAACATTTACATTGGGAAAATATTTGTGGCCACAGCTCTATAGACTAATCTGGTAGAAGAAATTCAAACCAAATGCTTGTTTAGACAAAATCCTGTTATTCAAACCCTGTGTACAATTTTGTTTCTGTTTCAGAATAATAGGTAATAAATGTCAGAAGACTAAAAGGGTCTGTGGAACAGAACTATATTCAGGCCAATATATGTATCTATGCCATCAAATTCAAGAGGAGGAGATGAGATTAGAGTAGTTCTAACCTTGACTATCCAAGCTGCAGGAGAAGGTGTTGTTATTACTAGTGAATTAGCGCTTCATTAAAAATATCTTCCCATTTATAATTTGCAAGACCACATTCTCAGAAGCTTTGCTTATTTTCTTCTACTCATGCTCCTTTGATTTCCAAATACCATGGACATTTTGTACCTACCAAAATGTGAAGGTTCAATTCACTAATGAGAATTCAGCTTTAATTCAATAACCTTCGTACTGTGTCACTGGGATTTAAATCCCAGCTGGATGTTCATATTCATGATGACACTGCAAATATTTCTGGATCTCTGCTGCACTAACACAAGAACTTCACTTTCAGCAATAAACAGAAGTCGTAAATTATCTCTGCATGAGCATCTAAGATAGTAAGAATCCAAAAGAAGTTTAATTATCCTTCATCCACAGGATCCAGAAGTCTCCTTTCACTTCTAGAAGATGTGTTGTAAGAATCCACACAGGATTTCTGAGGGTTTTTATGATTAATAGAAATACTCAGATAAAGAACTTTCCTGTATACAACTCACTGTATGTAATATTTTGCATGACTCTTGCTTTCCAATGAAATTTCTGCCACATGAACTTGCCTGGGTGGCAATGAGACAAGGGCACTCCAAAAAGATCTGAAATCTGTAGGATTTACCATTATGTTATCCATAAGGATAGCTGATATGCTCTAGTTACTCTGGCTGATAGCTTTCTAGTTATTAATGTATCAAAACTGAGTTGTGTTTCAATTTTCAGACCTCTCAAAGTTAATTGTAACTAGAAATTATAATTGGTAAATATTGAAATTTGGATAATTTATTAGACTGTGATTCTCAGTTGAGAAACTGATCTTAGAACTCTAACTCTGGCTAAATTATGTTAGTGCTATGCCTTGTCTTCTTGAAAGAGCTAAAGAAGCCTGAAATTAATTATCATGTGAACAAATATCTCAAATACTGAGCACTTGTAATCATTCTGCATGAACTGAAGTCTGTAAAGAATCTGCCTTAATTGTGTATCGAGCAGTCACTTTTAATTAGAGACCTGATTGCCAATTTTTTTGTACCTGATCCCTAATGAATTACCCTATTACATGTTGCTCCTCTATCCAGTTAATACACCAAATTTACTTTTTTCATTTTGAAGATATAACCCACTTTATACCAAGTCTCTATATGCTCATTTTATAAAAAGGAGAATCACAGCCTGTATCTATTACAGGTGATGAAAAATTATGACACTGGTGTTTCATTATAATATCCTTGACAGAAAAGCAGATCTGGAAGCAGAAGTTGTCCAGCTATAGAAAGAACTCAGAGAATAAACCCAAAGAGGGCAGCACCAATTACTATGCATAACACTAGAGCCAGTATCTTGTCAGAGCCATGGATGGAGGTGATAAATTGCATTAGCAAAGAGATGAAAAATTGCCTTTTTAAAATACAGCAGTAGCTGAAAAGGGAACTGATCCTAACTAGATTAGATCCAAAGACAACACTTCTTCAAATTAATGATTATGGCACAACACAGCATTATGCCTACCATGTGTACCCTGCTAGAAATCAAAATTTTCTGTATTTTTGCGGTTTAAAATCAACAGCTACCATATATATTCGGTTTTCTCTTCTCTGCCTAACATTTGCTTAGGTGACAGCCTCTTCAACATACTAGGGAGCTGAAAGGTTACATTTAAGCTTCATTCATTTTCCTTGTTAAAAAAAAATTAATTGCAGAACACCCATTTTGATCTTTTTTCTCTCCTACACAAAGCTGCACCTCAGGTGACACTCTAGCCTGTTGGGCTTGATAGGTTGGGTTTTCTTCTCGTTAGAGAACCACCTACTCTTCTGTCCTGACTTTTATTTTCCTTTGCAGAACTATTATTTGCATTTGGGCTAGTTACCAGGGTGACTCAGCAGAACATTTCTGCAGAATGTCCCTGGGCCTACAGCATGAACTAATGTAATTTCTCATTTATCCCTCTAGCAAAATCACCTGGCAGTTTCAAGGTGGGAACTGAGTTTTTTCTATGGTGGAAAACACTCTGAGCTTAACGGTAGTACTAGAACTGCAGTGTGCAACCATTCACAGCTCAAATGTGCCTTCAGCTAGTGTATAATTTTCTGACCAAGGAAATCTACAATTGATTTACAGCAGGCTGCTTGTAATCTTTCAGGAGTTGTAGTTTGATATCACCATTTCTCTATTAATAAGGAGAAAAGGATAACATTGATTTTTTAAAAATTATTTTTACCACTGAATGACTATTCAAAGCATTGCATTTCCTTGGCAAACACAGAGTATTAGTATTGCAGAAAAATGTTACTGGTAAATTATCAAAAAAAAAAAATGTCTCCCAAATTTTGCTACCCCGTCAAATTCCACCCAGTGGGCATCTAAACAAACAAAAAAAAAAAGCTAACAAGTAGCACAGTCATATATGTTCACATGGCTACAGGGCCTCCTTTCCCTTCTGCCATCCACAGCTATGGTAAATCTGCCTGATGATATGAAATTTCATTATCACAAACCATTAACTGAAACCAAGTCAAAATAACAATCAAACTATTTACTTTCTGATGTGTGTGTGTGGGCAGGGAGGTTCCTTTTGACACTGAGCTACACAGTAGGATAGACTACTAAAATAGTGTACTTTTTTCTGGACTTTTGGAGTTCTGTTTCAGTGTTCTGCACAATAATTCAGGCTTCCACCTTCAAACTAATTGAATAAAATAGTATATTAAAGGCACATCCTCTAGCTTAAAATGCTTACATAGTGCCAAATGCCCTGTAAATAGGAATGGTCATGGCTTCTTTTGCTTCAACAATTTTCATTAGGAAAGTCAACTGTTTCTAAAGTAAAGTCCCCAAAGTACACACCAGTTCATTGGCTTCCTGAAATGGAAGGTTTACAGTTTTGTGACTCTAACACAGTGAACAAAGTTCACAGAGACAGTTGTGATAAATTATATGAATTATAGCAGACATAGGAAGCAATGAATCATTCAGTATCTTGTATATTAGTTTCACTGCAGTCTGCTTTGCTACATACTTGTGAGATCCTAGTCCAGTGGATAATGTGGACTGTCCTAATGTTCCAATAAAACCTTTTTCTCAGTAGCCATTACTTCTCCCTTCTGCTGCTTGCTCAATTGTACTGAAAACCTCTATCAAATCAGAAAGCATTGACAGTCTGGAAACTACAGGCAGCTGAGCCACAGCACAGTTAGATCTGCAAAACCCAAACTAACTATTTTAGAGCCACACAACAGCAGGCAAACTAGATTTAAGGAAAACAAACACTTAGTAAACCAAACAAAAGAATCAAAGCTTAAATAGCACAGAAAGTAAACAAGACAGACTCCTATGTAAGCTGAATTATATTCTAACAAAAAAGCATAGTGCAGAAAATAACTTGAGTCACTCAAATCACTCTGACATCCTCTCCCTACCACATGGGGTGAAGGAGACTCAAAAGCAGAGCTGTATTGTTTTTTTTTAAACTCTGGTCATCCTCACAAATACTAGAGAGCTGAGATAAAATTTGTTAAAGAAGGGTGTGTTTGGGACTCAGGGAGTAGGGTCCCCATTAATGCAGAGCATGAGAAGTGGGTCTGGGAAACAAAACAATTGTTGCTAGCTCTCAGTGAAATCCAGTCTGGTCCCATGAAACATTGTCCCACTTGCATCTGGGGTACAACTTTCACTTCAGTTTCATCCCAAAGAAATACAAGTTTACGACTTTCCTGTGATATCAATTAAAGGATGTGGAGTGGAGATTCACTTCAAGACCACAATACTCATCTGAACTACTAAAACAGACACACCCAAAGTGGTATGAAGAAGAAAATATTCCTTTATAGTTATGGTGTAATCAAACAATAGCAAGTTCTCCTGCTTTAGAGCTTCCTTCTCCCACTACAGTTTGAAAATAAATCTGCCAAGATAAATTCTACCTAAGGATGCAGTTTTCATGAGTAGACGTGGAGTCACTCACCTGATTTCCTTTCACAGTGGACAGCTATATAGATTTTGATAATTAGGGAGGGCAAAGAATTAAAATATGATGACTATG
>NW_008663068.1:25129-52910 GCF_000695815.1 Acanthisitta chloris | reverse complement strand
CTGAAAGCTGGAACAATAACAAGGAAGCTATACACAAACATTATAGATATCTTGGCTGTGAACAGATATATGCAAAGAGGGAAAAAAGACAAATTTGCTGATGCAGATAACCTCAAATAACTTTGCATTTCCTTAATAGCATTGAGTTAGTGAGGAAGGTAAGCTTTGCATGCCTCCAATTTTGTCGTGAATATTTCACACATCTCTAAGACTAACAACACTTACATACATCAGAGGGGTGCTATGAACTTAATTAACGTTTGCAAATCACTGTGAGACACAGGGATGAAAGGTGCTACAAAATAGCAATATCTCATTGGTGAAATTTCATGAACAAATCCTCAGCCAGTGTTAATTGTCAGTTCCCCCCTAAAGCCACTAAAGCTATCCAATTTATAAGCACCTGCTCCTCAAATTAAATGGGTTTTGTAAGAGGACAAACACTATTCTTATTAGCAAGATATCTGTGGAATAAAAGACCAGTTTATCAGCATGGTCCCTATAATGACTGAATATCTTAAAGATATGCTTTACTTCTGACAGATGATTTCTTAACCTATAATAAAGGTCTTTCTGTATGTCTGACGACCCTGAAATGAAATGCTGTAGTTGCTGAAAAATTCTGCCTTGTATTTCTCTATATCAAGTATCAACATAATGATCATCAGCTAAAACAGCATAAGTTAAATGAAGGAAATAGATCCTTAGTCAGTGTACTTACACCCTGCAGTAGGACAGAGACTTCAAGAGCAGGTGCCCTTGGTCGTGCCTACCAAGCAACTGGAATGTCAAAATAAAGCTCTTTTCTATTCTATATGGTTTTGTCTATGAAGAATTTCTGATGCTCAGAAGACTACAAAAAACTCACCCTACAATTCCTCAGCTCTTATGACTCATGCTTGCAGGTGCAAACGGTTACCAGGGTGACACACATTCACAGGCTACAGGCTCAAAATCGTATGTGATTTCTTACCACGTCTTGTGACAAGCTGATGCACCAGAAGCCAGGATTCCTTCTGGGAGAGCTCAAGCAATTAACCCACGAGACATGCACTGAGAGAGCGTAATGGGAGTAAAGTATCAAAATCATGTTGGTTCCCTGCCTGTGTCTTTAATACCATCTGTCAGTGTTGGCTATTATGGTTGCTTTCTGAGGACAGAGTGCTTTTAAAAAGTTGAAATCTTGTGAACAACAGGGAGCACTTCTTGCTAAGATAATATGAGTATTTTTGTATTGGCCAGCTTTGTAGCATCTCACAAGTATTTCCTGAAAACACCTTTTAGCATTCAGTTTCCCCTCTCTCACCTGACACCCTCTCCCAACCCAACAACAACACAAGCTTTCTTTCAAATAATTAATTTTCAAGCTAAAAAATAAAATCTAATGTGAAGTGCATTCAAGACTAAAATAGCAATCCTTGCATATTAAAAGATCGAAGAAGAAATGTAAGAAATCAGGTGAACAAATCAGACCAGCTTGCCATATTCCTTCCTAAAGCTCTTTGAAGACCATATGAATCTCTCCTCAGGAACAATATCTGAGTTTCACACTTCTTTGAGAGTTATCACTACACCTGCAACCCTGAGTTTTGTCCAATTCCATTAGAATTGCAGATTCACAATGTCAATAATGTTGCTATTTAGGAAGATGAATCTGTAACTTTACTATACCTATATGCATCTAAGCTGACAGAATCCAGCAACACTCTCACACTTCAAAAGATGAAAATGATGAACTAATAAATAACCACATTTATATACAACCTTCCTTAGAGGATCCCCAAGCACTTTGTGAAAATATGATTTAAGCTGCACTGTGCTTCTCTGCGGTCACACTATTCTTATTTTATCAAAGGGGAAAATGTATAAAAAGAAAAAGGGCATTCCCTAAGGTCACTCAACTAGTCAGCTGCAGCACAGGGAGTTTAATTTATGAGATCTGAATTCTAGTCAATAGTTCTACTCCCTGAAATAGCTAAACTCTCCGAGTTACATAGCACTATATGTTCCTACACCACCTTGTACTTTTTCTTTTTTGTGCCATTTGGGAAAATACCATATATACATTTTGACTCATTACACACTGTTCTCAACTTCAAAGCATTTTGAGCATAATTAAGAGGTTTTCTTATAATGAAGGTGATTGTAAAAAGAAAAATGCGATGGAGGTAGGAGCCGTGGGACAAAACTCTGATACCATTCTGTGGAGATTCTGCAGATTAAGAGACACACACCAAATGATGATCATAAATGCAACTAAGTAAAGAGAGAAGTACACTTAGATTTGTCTCAAAAGACAATTATGCTAGAAGGACTCTCCTTTTGTGGAAGCCATCTTATATTCTTTTTCTCTAGAGATACAAATAATATAAAACATTCATTTCATAGATGAAAAGATGCAAAATATGTAGTCAATAAATCTCAATTATCACCAAAATAAATGCCTTCTTTCCCCCCTTCCCACCCTCCTCTAGTTTACTAGCAGGAAACATGCTGTAAATGCATAGGATGAAAAAGCAGGATAAGATATCTGCATTTTAATTTAGAGTTTGACAAGTTTGAGCACAGATTGCTTGAATGATTCCTTCTGCTGAACAGGGACATATGCTGGCCAAGAGTCAGAGTGCCAAAATACAGTCTTAAGAGGAGCAGACTTAGACATCCTTGCTGTGCCTCATTCCAACCTCTAGTTTGGTTTTTTTCCTTGCAGTCTTAAGTTCTTCTTTGCAATTCCAATTTCTGACAAGAAGTAAAAAGAATAGTACAGCAGGCACTGGGGTGAGGGAAATGGGAAGGCTACAGAAAACCTATTCTGTTGTGCCATATGAACAGCCAGCAAGGTTTAAAGATGCCTAGTACCAAAAATAATATCCCATTTGGTTACAGAGAGGGCAAACCAACAAGCCTTGCACAATGAAGACCAGATTAGTGAGGCTGAGTGAATTCAACTTTCCTCACAAAAAGATGGAAGTCAAGATAGTAACACAGACATGAGAGCATCTTTCAGGAAGTTTTGGCAGGTTCCCTACAAAGCTTTTTTGAAGCTTGGAACACACCTTAGTCAAGTTTTGAGCACTGCAGACTGGGATTGGAAATACACAGTACTTGTAGAATGAAATAAACTTCTACTAGGAAAGATTTCTCTGAGTAAGTAAAAGCACTGCAAATTTTTTCTGTACAGTTCCCATTAAGTTGAAGAGATGAAGGGATCCACTTTATATGAAGCTGCAAGAACAAGGTCTGGTTTTGGGTAACCTACTTTAGGCAGCTACTAAACCCAAGTTTCAGTAGATGTCAGCTTCTTTTGATTTACAGACTTCCTCACATGTTCCAGTTATGTTGGACTCCTGCATGATACCTTTTCCACCTTCAGACAGTAAGGTTTACCTTTTCCTTTAGGTTTCATTGGCCTCTGAGAAAGAAGCCTGTGGAGCTCGAAGGAAACCATCTTAAGATCAAAAAAGCCACACGCAAACTAGCAAACTCTTGTCTCCTCAGAAGATAGTGAAGCATCTCAAATTAAAAACACAAAGAGAAGGCATAAACCATCAGGAATTAGGTCTTAGAATTGAAAAGGAGATTCAGCTGGGGTACCTCAGGGTGTGATTCAACAGGGCAGAGTTATGACCTTGTACATATAAAATTATGCAAAACACTAACTGGGAAATAACTTTATAAATGGGTGCCAATCCCCTAAACAGGATTGCATTGATGATTCCCTTGCACAATATCATTAACATATAGGATATAATTTTGTCTCGGGAGACTCTTTCCACAGTCATGTTAGGAGGCTGTCAGATGTTCATGTTTTTAAACCAATACACTGTGGGAAATTATTTGGGAGGAAAGATTAATGTAACAGTGATCTTAAAAATGTAGATTTATGACATAGGACATTTTTGAATGCAAGGTCTCTGATCTCATGGACTACACATCCAGCTGTTTGTAGCTGGGGCAATGTTTCAAATCATCAAAGCTTGTCCCTATTTGGTAACAATCTCAGTCTTTGAGTCCCAGAAGAACAACCATTCCTGGAACTGCAGATAACAGCATCAAAATTGTTTTGGCACTAGTTAGTCTGGGTTTAGTGAGGATATTTCAGCTGAGACTTAGGTGATGCTGCAGGGCTGGTTGTGTGCAGGTTCAATTCGGGCAGTGGTCTGCATTCCTGGGCCTACTATTGTCATTCCACAGGGTGTGGATAGGTTGTTTACACACACCATTCCTTGATTTCTCTGCCTAGAAAAACAGGGATAATGTGAATATGTTTTGACTTGGTAGGAAAGCAAATTCAAATCTTCTGAAGTGTGCAAGAAGGACTGCCCATAACCCCTCCTGTCATAAACAAAGGGTGATGGCAGTCATAGCATATTTTCTATTCCTCTAGCTTGCAATCTTTCTTTACTAGGCATTTCACAGTTTTAAATTAAAAACCATTAAATAAAAAACTAAAATTAGGGCAAACACCCCACACAACAGCACAGAATTTAAATCTCTCTAGTAACAAATCCGTTCAGATAACATCTCTAACATGGCCTTGAATTTGCAAATCCCTTGGTGCACATACTCAACATTAAATCCTGAAATCATCATCTACCACCTTCAACATCAGCTGTTACTCATCACTTTTGAAAGGCTTGGTTAATGTCCTTGTTGCCAGTGTAGCACAACGGGGGTTTTTTTGTTCTACATTCAGATTGGTTTTTTTACTATAACTCAGAGCCAAAAGTTAGAACTGAAGAGTCTAAAAGCTTCAAGGAAGGCATTGGGTTCCTCCATGGTTTCTGGAGCTTCATTCCTATTTTGACCCCCCCCCCCCCCAAACACTACTGGTTGAATTTACATGTCTTGTTTTCTAACTTTATATGATGGCAATAGTGTGCCAGGCACTCTTTATCCAAGTAAGAGGGAAAGGACTTTCGTTACTTTGATGACCTATTTCAGGTCTGAGTTTCCTTGTTGCTGTAGCAGTCACTGTCCTTATTTTTAAAACTGCAGAGACCAAAGCAGAGGTTTTCCAGGTATACTTTAACCACTGTGGAAAAGCCCTCCTACGCCAATTTCTTCTGTTTATATACTAGAACATTGCAGTTCGTGGCAGTATTGATATATAAAGTCAAGTTCAATTTGATGCTCACCTAAATTATATCTTCTTTTCCATCAGTTCTTCACTTCCATCTCCTAATCAGCACTCTCTAAGTTTATGTTTATGCATTTGAATATCTGCTCCCCAAGGGACCTCTGTAGCATTTAATCTTTTTCAGTCTCACTCTTCTGATTTGTCTACTGCTTTCTACTTTTTCTAGACAGCTTTGTCTGTCTCAGAATTAAATATGCCTCCCATTATTTTTGTCATCAGTGTATTTCAGCAGATTTCCCTGGAAAAACTGCATGACACTGAGATAAGAATCACCAAGCTGCAGCAAAAACTTTGCTCCTCACAAACTCTGTCAGAATTGAAGGGTTTGATTCAAGGTTTTCATTTTTGCACTTAACCAGTCAAAGAGAATTCCTCTGTCAGAGGAAGACAGACATCCAAATTTGGCCAACTTTTCTTATGTGCAAACAGATTGGCACAGTCTCTTCCTTCTTCTCGGAGAAGAGGAAGCGTTTTTTTCCATTTTGAAACCACAACCCGTGAGAGATGATACCCCATGAATAATACAAGGCTATTAAAAACACTGAATGGCCACTTAAGAAGGCAGTATTTTTCCCAGAAGGATCACTTCTGAAAGTACTGAAAGTACTCCTTTCTGTATGCATTTTCCTAAGTTTTCAACAATTCAGAATACATTACAAACGTAAATGGGCTTGTACAGGTGAGTCTTTGTCTTACCAATGATATTTACCACAGTTAGACATTGCTTTTTGTCTTTCAACAGCAAAGCTACCAGAAGTTTCAATTCAAATTGATCCATCTCTCTCCTCCTTATCTCCTGCTGTCTGGTTGTGTTGGTTTTTTCCTTCATTTGCGGACAGGAAACGGATACAGTCAGAGTTAATTACAAAATCCTTCTCCATTAGACAGATTACAGAGCATGCCAATTTAGTCAGTTTTATTACTCCCCCCTGGATTACCCACTTCTATCATCCATGTATCTATTTATACCTGAATTTTTCATGGCAGAAGTTTGAAATTCAGTAGCAAGCTGTATAGAAACAGATCTGACAGCATGCACTCTTCTCAGCATCAAGATTAAAGATGTTTTGATGCCTAAAATTTGCCTTGGAATGTTCTCAGCATGGAGATACCAGCAAAGAGCACATGTCAACAGTGTAAATCTCTACTTCCAGGCTTTGCCTGAGAGGGAAAGTGGAATTTTGAGGTTCTATGTCCAATTGCAATCATGGAGGTGAAGCAACTTCTACTCAGTGTTCCCCCTTCCCACCTAAAGAGGACATGAACTTCCCTATAAAACCTTAATGGTGCAGAAATTTCCCCGACTACAGCAGTCCACAGTACACTAATTTATTACTTTCAGGGCTATAAACCCACGTTTTACTACTGAAATTAATTGTGTCTGACACTTCCATCACATTAACATGCATTAGGCACCATGACCTTTGTATGATCAAGGAAGACCTAATTTAATAATTTAGAGACAGAGTGATATGTGAGTAGGCCTCAAGGGGGTAAGAAAAGTATTATGAAAAATGATCCTATTTCACTAGTGGGGATATTTGCTTATTAAATCTGCCAGACAAACTTTGGCTGCTACATTATCGTAACATCTATGGGTCAAATACAGCAGTCTAAGTTGCCACAGTGCTATGTATTCCTTATAATGCTTTGTCATGTAATGCTTTGCTAAATATCCTCTAAATTCTCATAGGAACAATCTACTTTTGCCTGCAATACTGCAAACTCATGGGAGAAATGTTTCTTAAAGAGCAGCTAGAAGAGCAAGCAGGCTAACAACTGCAATTAAACAAAAGCAGCCATAATTCACTTGAAGCTTATAGTCCAAATTTTGCATCTTTAAAGAATAGTTTTGTCCAAAACAGCAAAATCAGACTTAGCCATCAGTTATAGATGATTGATTCTCATCAGTTCAACTCAATCTTCATGTCAAAGCAGATATAATTCAGTATGAATAGGCAAGTTGACAGAAAGTGTGAGGAACTGAGATGAGCAGACAGAAAATGTGGCCAAGGCCATTCAATTTCAAAATACTGAGGCTATTGAAAAGTGTTCCCTTACAGCAAATGCTTATGTTCCATGGGGTACATGGGAGATAAAGGGTCATAACGTAAACTCATGGGGGTTTACACACTTTGTACATGAAGCAAAATGCTCTGCAGTATTAGGGCCTGGGTGACCTGCCAAAACAGACTGCCAGTGCTTTGCCAGGGAAACTGGAAATCTACCTTTCTTCCACATTTCTGTTTTAATAATTTCAATAATTATACTTTTGTAAAACTGGCTTTTAAAAATCCTAAATTTAAATTTTATTTTAAATTTAGTACGAAAATTAACAGGTTTTTTTACTGGATACTTAACAGCTATGTAATGGTTAGGGTGCACAATTTAATCCATGTGTCAGGAGAAATAAAAACCTGCCACAAAATAATTATCTGCAATAAAATTTAACACAGAAACATGTGTCAGAATATGCGGAAAATGAGGTCTTATTTATACTCAGATCTGTGGCCACAAAGCTATCCTTAGATTATATTTGCAAGAAAAGTCTTCCTTGTTTATTAATTCTATTTAGCTTTTCTTTTCTTTTCATACCTGGACAATCCTTTCTAAATCTCTTCACAACACAAATGTTAAGTGTCACTTGTACTCAACTAATCCTCTATTGCAGTATGAGGACCTGCAGCTCTTGCCTGTGGGCCAGAAGGGGCCACACCTCTTGCACCATCTCTTGCCAAAAAGGCAGGTGGGTTACACTGCTCTTGGCCCTGCCTGCCAAGGCTACAATTTTGAAAAAGTGTAATCTAGTGCATCAGCTTCTGCCTACCACAATCTGATTTACATAGCTGCTAATTGCCAAGCAGATACCAAAAAGGAATCATAGATCTAGAAATGTAAGTAGTTTGCCTGAAATGATTCCTAGCTCTTTTATCATGAGCATTTAAAATGTAAAATTAGTAAAATCCAGAGCAAAATCCTTCTCTTAGTATGTGACAACTAGCTCTTTTCACTGTCAGACTCAGCCTTGCCCTAGTACACATTAGCAACTAGTAATAAAATGAGCAAAAAAGTAAATAGCAGTTTTAAAAGCATTAACACTTAATATAAGCATTGGTTAATTAACTTCTAACTGGTTAGGGAAGAATGGGTAAGACTGTGAGACAGCAGGAGATATAGAAAAAAGAAAGGATATATCTTAGACAGGAAAATAGAAATAGATCAAGTAAGATGGAATATGTGGGAGAAGTTGCAGTGGATATCACTAAATGATACCACCAATGAGGGAAGAAATCAATCAAATGATTAAGACAATTAAACTCAGTGCTAAGTGGCAACTATCATTTTAAGCAATGTAAGTAATCATTATGTAAGTGTACTCATGACATTACTGCGATGTAAACACCCACTAACATTAGTAGAAGTTACACCCTCTAGATCATAGAATCATAGAATCTACCAGGTTGGAAGAGACCTCAAAGATAGAGTCCAACCCTATTTTCGTTACTAGACCATGGCACTAAGTGCCACATCCAGTCTCATCTTGAAAACCTCCAGGGATGGTGAATCCACCACCTCCCTGGGCAGCACATTCCAATGCCTGATCACTCTCTCTATAGTACATAGATAACGCTACAAAGTTTTAGATATAAACTAGTACAGGGGACCAACATTTAAAAACAGTCTATTTTCTCCCCCCTGCAGTGAATTTAACACTTTCAGGCTCCAATAAGAAAAACATTCTTCAAAAACCTAATAAGGTATGACTGTGCTTTCCCAACCAGTATAGCTTGGTATTAATCCAATTCATCAGGGATGGGACAAAAGGATGAAAAGGCACAAGCAGGTAAAACAGAAGGCTATTCTAGCTTCTAACTGTACCTTCATGGAGTTAATGAACCACAAACATCTTGAGAAATATATAGCCTGAGAATAGTAACTTCATGATACAAGATACAATTTACCATATAAAATGAACAGCAAACAGCCATATTAATTTTCTTTCTTGTTGAAAGATTTAAGCTTCGTTCTCAGGTACTAACAGGCATGTATTTACTTTCTGCCACAGCTGCAACATCAAAGCTCCTCTAAAGCAATTAGCAAAGTGACAATAAAGCAGTTACATTAATTTTACAACCAGTGGATGGTATTTATACTTATGCCAGTATTTGACACTGTCCTGCATGACATCCTTGCCTCTAAATTGAAGAGATGTGGATTTGATGGGTGGACCACTGGGTGGAATAAGAACTGCCTGGATGGTGTCACGCAGAGAGTTGTGGTCAGCAGCTCATTGTCCGTGTGGAGGCCAGTGAGGAGTGGTGTCCCTTGGGTCAGTGCTGGGGCCGATTAACATCTGTTCAACATCTTTGTCAGCAACATGGACAGTGGATTGAGTGCACCCTCAACAACTTCACTGATGACACCAAGCTGTGTGGGGCAGTCACAGCTGGAGGGAAGGGATGTGCCATCCAGAGGGACCTTGACAGGTCTGAGAGGTGGAACAATGCAAACCTCATGAAATTTAACAAAATGAAGTGCAAGGTCCTATATCTGGGCCATGGCAATCCCAGGCACAGCTACAGGCTGGGTGGGGAAGTAATTCAAACCAGTGGTGAGGAGAAAGACTTGGGAGTGTCAGTGGATGAGAAGCTCATCATGAGCTGCAGCGTGCACTAGCAGCCCAGAAAGCAAATCCAATCCTGGGCTGCATCAAAAGGAGTGATTCTTCCCCTCTACTCTGGTCAAAAGAGGTGATTCTTCCCCTCTACTCTGCGTTTATGAGACCCCACCTGGAATACTGCATGCTTTTCTGGTGTCCTCAACACCAGGAAGGACATAGAACTGTTGGATCAAGGCCAGAGGAGGCCACGAAGTTGCTAAGAGGACTGGAGCACCTCCCCTAAGAAGACAGGCTGAGGGAGTTGGGGCTGTTCAGCCTGGAGAAGAGAAGACTGCATGGAGACCTCAGAGCAACTTTTCAGTATCTCAAGAGGGCGTACAAAGGAGCCAAAGAGAGACTCTTTTTTAGGAACTGCAATGGTACAACAAGGAGTAATGAATTCAAACTGAAGGAGGGTAAGTTTAGGTTAGATATTAGAAAAAAAGTTTTTACTCTAAGGGTGGTGAGACATCGGAACAGGTTGCCCAGGGACATGGTGGCTGATTCTGGCGGTGTTCAAGGCCAGGCTGGATGAGACCTTGAGCAACCTGATCTAGTGAGAAGGTGTCCCTGCCTAGGGCAGGGGGTTGGAACTAGATGACCTGTAATGTCCATTCCAACCCCTAAATTCTATGATTCTATGATTTTCACACCTTAAGCAGTGTCCTGGTTTTCCAATTTTCTTGCTTCTCCACACTATTTACAATTGTGTCATGCTTCTCTCTCCATAATGCATTCAGTTTTGGTTTTGACACAGATTTACAGTCTTCAGCATTTAGTATACTTTCATGAACAATTTCTGTGCTGGTTAGACTCAAATTTCATGCAATTTCCTTGTAAAGCAAATCATATTTGCTTGTGGTATTTACTAAAACAGAGTTACTAAGAAATCTTCATGCACACACTATGAGGTGATTCATGACACATTCTGCTTCTCAGCCCACCATGGACCTGGAGACTGAACGACATATTCACAGGCATGGGGTTTATCTGTTACACTCTCCTGTCATCATCAGTGTAGACATGTCATGTCCCTACTCTGCCTGTTTCCCTTCCTTCCTTCTGCCTTTTCCCAATTGAATAGGTATTATTTCATCATCTTTGTACACACTGATGCTATATATATATAGAGAGTAACTGTAAATTAAGATTTCTACCACATGAGATGCTGTGTATTCTCCTTCATGTTATGTCCTTTTTGGGAGAAACTCTCATAAATGCAGGCTACTGAGGAAGCAGCATGGATATGCAGCATCCCTCTCCTATGCACAGCATCTCCCATTACTGCTAGAGTTAGCTACTCCTGTTTTGACACATCAGAGGACAAGGGAAAGACCTGCTGCAGTTAGGAAGTGAATTGTTTCTACAGTCACAGGTAGTGCAGCAGTCAATGCTTATGCATCCACACCCTTGCTTTGCATGGTGAAACAGGATGTTGTGGAATGTCAAAAATTCAGAAGAAATGGACCTCTGTTATAAAAATTTAGTAAAGGATTTGGTTTAAAAACCCATCGCCTTTGTCCTCCTTCACTGCTGTTCTGCTGGAAATTTAATCATCAGTTAAAATGGAGAACAGTTTTTCTGTCATATAAACTTCTGCTTGGAATGTAAACACTAATCAAAGTGTAGCATAAGTTTCTCTGTGATGCAAACTTCAGCCATAGGCATCTATTTCAGTGCCTCTGCTGTTTCTTCTAATAGATACCTAATATGAAGGGAAAGGTGACAAAAGCCACATTTTCATCATCTTTACACATCCCACTCAGAGGTGTTTCTATTAATTGTTGCATCTAAGAACTCTTCTCATCTTTACAGATCAAAATTCATAACACAATCAGCCATATTGAATTATGAGCCATATCTCAACCTACTCTGAGTTTGAGAAAGCAGAGTAACATGCCAACACCTAAGTCAAAGGGGATGCTCCCTTTTAAGATGGTTAGCCTAGTTGCTTTGCTTTCTGTGTAGCAACACAACATTAATATCCTTTCAAAAAGATGTAGTAAAATTCCAAAATCACTCACTGTGGCTTAATATATAGTACTTGCTGTCATATCATCACTGGTGTTACTCAGGGAAAGTATAGCTGCTGTGTGTTAGTGTCCACTTAACTGGTATTGTTTGTTTCTCTTTTGGTTTTAGATCTTTTTCCTATTGTGGGACATTTAATTTATCAAAGAGTAAATGACAAGACAGACTGTACCATTTGAATCTGTGCAAAGTGTCCTTTGGGGCACAAGCACTCCCTGTCCTTGAATACTCATGGGATTAATAAACACAATGATTTTTTATCCTGCTAAAATTACAGGACTTGCCAAGCCTAAAACATACTTCTCATATATTTCAGCAGTCTGTTTACCTCAGGCTGAAAATGATCAATATATAATCATTATTGCTGAAGGGAAAAGAGAAAAGAAAATATAGTCTAAAATTCTGACACATAGCTCTGTCTCTTGAAGGAAAAATTTAATCCATAATTTAGACAAACCACTGAACAGAATAGTATCCTTCCTTGAAATTATTTTCACATGCTCTAGTTCCTCACCTGCTTTTGATGTGATAACTAAGCTGAAAAATTCTGACTATCCACCTAGAAAACAATGAAAGAAACTTCGATTCTGCATATGTTACACAGAACAATTTGGAGAGGAGAGCAAAATGAATGCAACCGTTGGGACCATTTTGTACATTTGCAAAAGCAGACAATAAAAATATCTCAAGGAAATTGTTCATATGAAAATGAACTCTGCCTACATTCACCAAACACTAATTAAGTGGGCTCTAAAAATGCTGATAGCAAGCATTTGGGGTGGGGAGGAGGGAAGAGTAGGTGAAACAGAAAGGAGGAGTAAGAAATTTTGGAAACAAACCCATATCCATAAATTCATCATTTTGGACTATTGCTTGAGATTTAATACAGCTAGAAATAGACCAGAAAGCACTGGTGTCCTGCACTACTACCCAGCTCTTACAACAAAAAGGCATCCTGTCTTGAAAAGATGCCAGCCAGCATAAATCCCTGATAAGCCACATAAAATAAATATACATGGCATCACGTTTTTCATCTATACCACTCATAAACAATTCTGTCTTTTGGGAGTCCTGGCAAGACAGTTCCTGCAAGACACTGCAACTTGACTACAGCAGGTATTTTCAGGCATTGCTTACTGTTGGTATACAGAGATTCAAATTTATTTCCTTTTTCCTTGCCATCTGTCACAGGAATTCCTAAAGTACCTTTGCTATAAAAGATTACAATGCCAGGTGAGAGACACTGCAGTTTCTTTTCCTAACCTCCATGAGTGATATTGAAAGCTGAAATTTTGTTCTTTCTCTTATAAACTTCCATACTAACAAGACAGAGGTAGGAAAGTCTTTTAGGCCACTTGTAATGTTGCTTTCACACAAAAGGTTTATGCAAGAATACCAGGCACAGAGTCACTCTATGAAAATAAAAAATCAGTATTCTTAAATGCCATTTTTCTACAGTATTTAAAGCATCAGAGCTATTTTGCCTTACAAACTAATTCACTTTACTGCCTTTAATGAATACAACAGAGTAATTTAAACAATATCACACTGGCCCAGCATTTATCTATTCTTTTAATACTAAGAGAGATGACAAGGAGAAACAAGTCTCCATAATTACCTTTCAAGGAATATGTGGAAAAAATGCCAAAATAAATTTTCTTTCAATGCCTTCTTTACATTTACCAGTGACAATGAAAAATAAGTGCTCAAATTAGTGTTTGGAATCAAAACAATTATTTCATTCTAACTGTTAGCAAATCTTGAGGCTGTATTAGCGTTTTTTTTCTTTAAAATAACAAGAATAATTTATTCACATGAGAATCATCTTTCATCAGAAAAAAATTTCCATGCTATGGACAAGATCTTGCAAACATGAAATTTTCATGTTTCATTACCCAAAATGCAAAAAAGAAATTAAGTTCAGATTAGTTTTCTAACAGACAGCTTTGTGCACGTAGCACATGACATTTCAGTTTTAGTTGTTGACATTACTCCTGTTGACTTATCAAGATTCTATAGAATGCATGAACAAAACAAGTAAGAGTGAAAAACAATATTCAAAACCAGGATATGTATGTACTCTAGTAATAAACTTAATCCATTCACAGTCTTCAAGTACATCTTTTCATATCATCTCAAGTTCCTGTATATATGCATTTCTATTTCTTTTTAATATTAGGCACTGATACACATTGTGATCTTGTGACATGGATAGTAATGAGAGTCCTTCACAGAGCATTAAGCTTTGACATTGGACAGTTGGATACACAACACACAAAAAGGAGAAAATATCCTCCCAAAACTTTTGCTATAGACATGCTGTTTCATTTTCCAATCTCACTTTTTCAGACTCTACTTTTCATAAGGCAAAAAATTATATCCAGCTGTCTTAGAACAAAGAAATTTTGCATTTTTTCAACAACTTTTCATTGTATTGATCGCAAAAGTTTAGAAAAAGAAAAAAGTTACATGTATGCAAATATTTTCATTTTCCTCTCCATTCTGAATACCTCTCCAGACAAGAAAAGCATTATGCTTGTCCTTCTTGGGAAACAGCAACAAAGAAGCATCAGTCAGGCAACAAATATAAGCCCTTATTGTTTCCTTAATTTCAGCATGCAGTTGCAGGGCTGAGCCAGGTGTCTGTAGACATGAGGAATTCCTCCCATCTTGGGACAGATTTCTTTATCAAACAAAAACCTGAGGCTAAAGAAACTACCTCATCTGTGGGATTTCCTACTCTGCATTCCACTGCCTGTTATTACACATAACATCAATCCCAATCAAATATGCAGTCACTAAACTGAAAGGATTTTTTTGAATGAAATTTTATTGAATGAAATCAGAAAGTTCAGCAGCTTGAGGCCGAGGCAAGGCTTGCCACATTTGGAAAAGGTTTGCCTAAGAAACCATGGCCAGTTTTATGAAGAGACATCTTTAGAGCTGTTTATCTGCTGATGCTGTACCACCCATCAGATGGGTATCAGATACAGCCATAAAGAAAACATCTGGATTTCACTGAAGTGGTAATGTTTTGTGCAAATATACAACCACATACAGGACAAGTAAAATCCTTTTTATAATGCCTAAGTAACACAGGTGCATTAAATATGTTGTCAAGGAAATATATGCTACAAATCACCAGAGCTGCACTGCAGATGGATTAGAAGTCAAAAAAAGTACAGGATAAAATTTAGATTCCAGGTGTGAAATTCTGGAATCCAGTTCAGATGTACCCCTAGCTCCTCTCCCTTTCTTTCCATCCTCTACAGGTCCTCCCCTTGTCCCCCTCTCCCTTTTTTCCTGCCTTTGATTTCTTGTTTTATGCATTTGATTTTTTTATATATTTGATTCAATTTGCAGAAGAATTCCACAGACTCATTTAAAACATTTAGACTTTCTCCTTCAACGATACTGGGTTTTTTGGTAGCTTTCCAAGATGTTCTTTCCAAGCATTCTAGTCATGTAGCAGAGAGAAATGAAAAGAAAACAAGATAGAGATGAAAAAGTGTTATTTTTTTTGATGATGTTTGACTCTATAGACAAATGCAGATGAAGACAAAGCAAGGCTGACCTGGGACAGCTGAGAAATCTGCTTGCTGAGAAACATCTAGGAGTGGTAAAGAGGCAAGGGCCACATGAACAGCAGCCAAGCATAAACAAGGAGAATGTTTTCCCCATTTAAATATTTTAAAACAATGCTTTGCTGCAGCACTGCTCTTACATTAACTTGCCCACATAATCCTATTTATCTTGTGTACCCACAGGAGCCTGAAGCTCACAATAATTTTCTGAAAGTTTTTTCAGTTTCTCAAGTGGCTTTTATCACCAACTACATGCCTAACTTATTGCCTCTCCCCAACCAAACTAGTTTTGAGCTGGATTCATTGCACTTCCCATCCTGGACAAGACCTTCGAATCCCCACTGTGCAGAGTATGTGGAGTACATCAGGGCTCTCTGTCAACTCACATTGCTTTGCTCTCACAAGCTGCTTCCTTGGCCTAAGTTATGTCCTAGGACTGTAACTATTTCCATTGAAATTGATCAGCAAATTAAAAAGAAAGTTGGGAGTTCATATCAAATTCATTACCTTCCAAATCCTTCAGCAATTGAAAAATAAGGAAGGAGCCAGAGAGTGATGTCTGTATATCCCAGAAACGTGAAAAATATACCACCCTAAGCACTAATTGGGTGGGTTTCTGCCTTTTCTTTTTCTTTTAAATCGGAAAATGTCAGTTTGTTGAAATCTCAAACTTAATGAGAATCATGAATTTGGAGGAAAAAAATGTTCACGGGAGAAACTTCTCAGGACCCAGCTCCTGGGAACTTGCACTGCAGTTTGCTGAACTGCTTTTGTGTTCCACATGTTTCTCTAGCTGGAACTCCTAGACTTCACTAAGAAACTTGTAGGCTTTATTCTGGGAAAGAAGCAGATTTGTTTGATACTGAAGAAATCTGAAAATACCAAATCTTCTTTTGACTCTGAACTGTTGTTCCACTTATGATACCTCAGAATATTTCGAGAAAACGTTTTCTTGATGTAAACTCTCAGAATCACAGAATATTCAGAATTGGAAGGGACTCATGAGGATCATTGACTCCAGTTCTTGGCCCTGCACAGGACATCCCTGAGAGTCACACCATGTGCCTGAGAGAATTGTCCAAGCCTGTGTTGAATTCTGTCAGGCTTGGTGCTGTGACCACTTCCCTGGGGAGCCTGTGCTGGTGCCCAACCATCCTCTAAGTGAAGAACCTTATTCTAATATCCAGCATCAACCTGCCCTGACACAATTTCAGGCCATGCCCTTGGTTCTGTCACTGGTTGTCAGTGACACACAATCATAACGTTAGAAAAATTGTATTTCTATCACAGAATCTATTAGTTCAGTAAGGCTGATCACAGTCTAAAATCAGAAATACCAAAACCCTCAGTGGTCTTAAAATTCTTCATGTGAAATTATGTTGAACTGAATAAAACACATAAACTCTTCAGGATTTGGCATGTTTGATATAAGTGTTACGGAAGAGTTGCAAACCAAATCTCTAGGAACAATTCTAAAAGTTTATTTCAAGTTCCACAACATCAAGAAATCAAGAGCACCACCAGAATAGCTCAAAGTGTGAAAAGCCTGGCTGGAAAAGTTATAAAATCCAGAAACAAGTACCTACCAAAGAGCTCACATAATGACCATGGCTCAAAAGGATGTGATTTACCTCGCTCAGTATTAAAGAGATTTGCAAAACCAGACACCAAAGATCCTTTCTGATCTGGGCAATGTCAGCATTGTTTATTGAAAGTTCTGCATTTTGGTATTGGCATAAAAAGTACTGTTGGACTTGAAGTTGTTTTACAGGAATCTCAGCTCATGGCACAGAGTCCAGGATTAAATTAGTACAAATTCCCATGGAAAGGGCTGTTATGAGATAAAAAACCATTTGAATTTTTTTTTCAGCTGGAATACACACACACTGATTTCCTTTGCTTTACATTTCACATATGTGGCTGTGTTTGTTTTAGTGCTACATATAATGCAAATTTCTCAGAGTTTGCTTCCTAATGTATTCAAGAATGTTAGCAGCCCCAGTGACAAAGACAGCTCACACACTCTCTTCCTCACTTTCAAACCTATCCAAGAAAAAACCCTAAGCCACCAACTTGTGTAGTACATAGCTTTGTTTTTAAGACATACTGAACTGCTCCTGCATCTGATACTTTAATGGAAAATTGTGCAACCTGCTTTGACTAGAGTCTGCTTATTAACATTTTACCTGGCACACACCTGTGAATTACCACAGTAGCTGTCAAAACTATGAAACCTAGAGACAAAAGCAGTGTCCTCAAGAGAAGAGAGTTTCCTCATCAGACCCACAATAATGAGCAGGTATCTGTGTGCACCTGTACAAGAGATCATATATATTAACCCTGGATATGGGTGGCAAACATATGCTTTTCTAGGAGGATCAAGTTTACTTCTGGGCTCATTCAGCTCTTAGAGGCAAGTCCTGAGAATGCTTTGCTGTGTTTTACAGAATCATAGCTTTTCATGCTCCACATTAAGAAAAAAAATATAGAAAGTAGCTTTAACCATAGACATTTAAAAATCTGTAGAAGTTGACAGTTCACTGCATGAATTCACGACTATCCAAATAACATTGCACTGTTATATTCTGCTCTGGCCAAAGGCAGTGAGTGCCAGCCAGTGCCACAGCAACTTTGCATAAAAACAGTGAGAAAAAGAAAGATAATGCACATGGGGCTGCAGAAGAGTGTGCACAGACCATGCTACACACACAAGTTTATTCAGATGAGGAAAGCACAAGAAAAAACACACACAACTGTGGCTTGTTATTTAGAAAATTATCATTTTATTGGCTATAAAGAAACCTGAAAAAAAATAAAGAACAGCAAGTTCAGTTTTGAAACAAGAAAAATGAATGTCAAGACATAAATTAAAATCTGTATTACTGTCAAATACCCACCAAGAGAACAATCCCCGAGGGTTCCCCTTGGTATTAATGTAACTATTAAAATATGCATTGTTCTTTTCATATAGAGCATGTTTTCTTTTGTACTTTTCTTCAAGAGAGTCACTGAGATAATTACTTAATTACATAAGCAGGAACTTTAAATTCATAAGGGCTGTATTCCTGCAATGCTAATTCAAGAGATAATCTCCACTCTTTTGTCATAATATGTAGCTATTTTCTTACAAGAGGCTATTTAATAATCAATTAATTGATTGCATTTTAGTCTGTCGCATCATTGGCTTGCACTTGTTAGGAAAATTCCCCATCACAGATCAACTAGTCATGGAGCTCAAATGAGGAATCAGAGCAACAAAACTTAATCCATCTGTATATTCAGCAAATCTAGGAATGTTATTAAGGTAATCATGGGCAGAAAGTAAAATGTACAGAAATGACTGCATTATAGTCACTCACTTGAAGAAATTCCATTTATTCAAACAGACTAGAAGAAAGGGTTGCAATCTTCGATGGGAAAAATTTACATTTTCACCAGTTAAGCAGTTTGCAAAAAAAAATTGAATTTTAACACTCCTAAAATTTTGAACATTTACCAGATAAAGGACTTTTCCTAATACTTATTCATGTAAAACCAATCCAATTAACATTTTAAATAAAATCCAATTTGCTGCAATGTGATTGATTGGAACTATGAAGAGCTTAAAAAGATGCACAGCAGGATGGCAAAAAATGGGCACAATCTTTACTGCAAGATTTAGCACAATAAAAACAAGTCTGTTTTCCCCTCCATATCTATCCCAAGTATTGGCAGTCTTAATATAGACTACACCTCTTTCTCCAAGTGAGGTTCATCAGTATGCACCAGCTTATTACCCTATAAATCCAGGAAGCACAGAATGCATCACCAAATTGCAGTACATTACAAGCCTAGTAATTGAATGTCTACTTAAAGGAGATTTGCTTTGCTCTAATATATCCTGGTAATGGGACAGAAAAGAGCCAAATAAAGGCAGGTTAGAACAGAATGATCTTTGAATTCAGTAATAAGGTCCCATGTGTGTTACATGCACACTGTACAAGCTGTCTTTAGTTCCACTGACAGATAATGTTGCTGTATGGCAAAGATGGTACAATTACTAGTTGCAAATCACCTAAACTGAAAAGAGGGTTCTTTTCAGTTTATGAATAATCACTAACAGACTTTTGCAACAGTGCAGGATGATGGTAGTTACCAATGCAATCAGATCACACCGGATAGGCTTTTCCATCATATACACCCTTCTAATGGTGTATTAAGCATAACTACTTCTTCTTTATTCCAGTTTGATAGCTAGTACCAAGCCAGTGCAACTAATACCAGGTTGCTGTTCCTGCTCTTGAAATACTAACTGATGAGATGCAGACATTTCACTAACTAACCTCAGTAATACTGTGAACTATCATTATTTTAATATTTTCTGTTATGTCTTGGTTTATCTTGCTGATATGTCATACACCCTATTTGCAAAGTCAGGCCCTGGGTGAGTTACCCTATCTGTGGGAACACAGGCAGTGCTGGAATGGTCCCTTGCACAGAGGTTCTCTTCCAAATGTGTTGTGCAAGGCAGTGCTTTCCATCTCGTCCACCTTTATTTGCCAGAGGTGGCAGTGCACAATGAATAGCTGAAGCATTTAACATTTCCCAGTGACAGTATTGACTTGGCAGTAATGTCATGCAAGAAAATGCAGTCACCAAATTACTTCCCTGTACAGTGAAGAAGGGAAGAAAGATAATATGTAGACTTGGACAAGCTTAAAAATCTGGCAAGTGAGGATGAATGGATTAGACAAGAATAGAGTAAGTTCTCCACTCCATTAAAGCACACCGATCCACAGATGACTATTTAAAGTTAAAATATTCAAATACCAGTTGGAAGCCAAGGTTATATCTTGATTTCAGTATCAGCTACTGATTAAATTTCAGGAATATTGCACTATTTAGGAAGACTGCAAGATCTAGCAATCAAAAGAGAATGCATCAATTCTTCTCATTCTAGCTTTCACTAGGACAACTGATTTTGTAATGGGAGGGCAGATGTGACTGCATGCCCTGAGGGAATAGTCCAACACACAGTAAAGTATTTCTTTCAGAATGACATGAGCTAAAGAGAAGCAGAAGATGGCATATTTTAGCTTAAACAGATTTAGTTTAGTTTTTCAATTTATTTTTTCAATTAGTGAATTGAATTTAAAATAGTTCAAAGTGGTGTTAGAGCTCCAAAAATAAAGCCATTCCAGGTTCATGTGGCTTGGTAAGTATTCTGTATTTCTGATCTCCACAGTATAGCAGGCATAGATACATGCATACATATATGTAAATTTTTCTTGCTGCTAATACCAGTTCAATATTGGAGCAGAAAGACAAACTAGATTATAATTTCCTTCTGTATCAATAGCAGCTTCTGCAAACCAAATTACTGAATACATCAGGCCTTTTGATGAAAGAAAGACAGAAAAAGTAAAGTCTCCTCTGAGCAGTGTTTATGGTAAACCTTAAAAATCCTGTTCTTTCAGGAGTAAGGATACTGAAGTGTATACTATTTTAATACGTTGCATTCTTGCAAATATGTTTGCTTCTAGTAACAATATTCCAGCTTTAGTGAACTAGCAGGACTCATCCTCTTGCACTATAATTGCTCCTGACTGCTCAGAAAGAGACATAAAGCAATGAAAATCTTGCACATAAAGTGTTCTGTTTGTAACTGAAGGGATGCTATTTAATTACTAGAAATATAAGAGAATTACGATTAAATTGGAATTTCTTCAGGGTGGGAATATCATATCAAGAAAGAGATTGTGGTTTACTTCATAATAAATCAGGATCTATTCTGTCATTTTGAATTAAAATTGATAGGCTTTTTATTAACTCCTATATATCTCACAGCCCTGGGAGTTATTGGTGGTGTATCAATCTAGAAGTTTTATTAAAGGTGAAAGTGTTTGAATATTATAAATCCAATTTTTATTTCTGAAACTTAATTAAATCATTTCCCTGCTAAAAAAATTATCAGAGAACTGCATGTAAAGAGAAGAGATTATACTGATGAAAAAACAGAATTTTCTTTTATATCCTACTAAGTATACACAGTAGTTCTGTTTCAATATGTATCAGTCAGCCACAAACTCCTCTCTAAAATTGTTTTATAAAGTTCTTTTACAAACTTTTAGTATTCTTAAAGTGAGAGAGGGGTGAAAAAAACCCCTCCACAGATGAGGCATAAATTTTTCCTTGCAAAATCATGAAAGAAGAGGTAAACCACTATTATTCCATGTCTGACCTCATAAGTCCAATCCTTTTCTGTCTCCTAAGTGATTACAGTCCTGGTCTACTTGTCAGAAAGGGGTTTACTGCATAATTATTTGCTCTTGTCTACATCCTTGGGCTCGGTGTCTCTATTATCACGTTAGTGTGTGTTAAGATTTCATGGCAGAAGAGATAATGCAAAGAACACAGAGCAATCTGGATATTTAATGACATCTCCTTAATATGCAGACTATGTATCTCTAGTGACAAACACTGATATTTCACTTAGTAGAAGTGTGCCAAGATATAGGATGATTTAGGTCCAATATACCATCACAGATCCTTCTTGCTGTTAATCATCCAACATTTTAATGTCTTACCCATTTTCACACTGGTAGCTCAGTAGTGCAGTGAAATTGGCTGTAGGCAACCAGCATTTGCTATCATCCCAGATATTTTTCCTACTGCTACAAATCTGTCCAAACACCCTCAAAAAGGGATGTGCCTCCTCCTATTAAAATATTCCAGTATTTCATTCAACTAATGTTTTAGATCATTTGAATAACAAAACCATGACACGCTAGAATATCACTTAAACAAACTCGACAACAGGTTTATGCCTTTTCTGTCTAGTGTTTCAAGGAAAATGCTCACACCAAAACTAGTTTTCAACACTACTGACCATCTTTCATTTTGAAATGTTAACTGCACAGACATATTTTTTAATGAACACAGATTATCACTAATACTGAAAGACTCTTCACAGTATGATTTCAATAGCTACAGGTGTAAAACATCACCTGTTGAAGACACTCTATCTCAGCCTACCATTCTATATTCAGTCCAGATTCCCTCCATTTCAACAGGAAGATCATTTAGTATTAAAAAAATCAGACATTTATTTTAAGAACCCAGTCTGAGTCTCTGCAAGGAGCAAAGAAAATGCAGCACTTTCTGGAAACTTAGTGTCTTTAAAATATTTTATTTGACACATGAAATGAAAGCAAACATGTTCACCAAACACCTTTTAAATTCTTGTCATTGTATCTATAGACTGAGCACCATGAAAATTCTTCCTCAGTCCCAATCCAAACTAAAATTCTGGTAGTACAAGGAATGGTTTAGGGCCTGGTGAATCTTCAGTATATAAATGATGAAGTTAGTGTCTTTCCATGCTTAATAAGAGTACTCTGCAAAAGGACTACTAAAACAAAGACTATATCTGCACATGTTCATACTTCAGCCTGGGAACAGCTAGGTTAGCAACTCTGCACACAGAAAGGGATGTCCTCTGCCAAGTCTTTAGCAGCTAATTTGGTTCAATTTCTACTGAAAGCAATTGTCCCTTGGCAGGACTTCACATAGCAATAGGCATGGGCTTTCCCAAAGATATTCAGAGTACCATACTGAAAACTGCAAAGGTCAGTCCTGATAGGTTGTGATCTTCCATCTCAAAACTCAGCAACATAATGAAACCATGTAGGAAGCCTTGCTATTGCATATTGTTCTTGAATAAACACACATAATTATATTTCTGACCCCAGAAATCTGAGATCTTCTAGAAGGCAGAACATTATAAAAAGGAGGCATCTCCTGCCTAAACAAAGTGGAATTACTCAAAGATTGGCATAGTATTATATATATAGAGATAGGCAGATAGATAGGCAGACAGATAGGCAGATAGATAGATAGATAGATAGATAGATAGATAGATAGATAGATAGATAGATAGATAGATAGATAGATAGATAGATAGATAGATAGATAGATAGATAGATAGATAGATAGATAGATAGATAGATAGGATAATTTTTGCCTGAGACTTTTTAAATTGATCTGGCCTACATCATAATGTCTTCCAAGTTCTCCACTTCTTTTTAGAACAGCATCCATCCTAAAGCCTATTTGCCCTGTAATCTGATACATGGCCTCAAATTAAGGAGTCAGAAAGTATTCAATCTAAAATAAAGTATTTTTCTCAGTCATTTTTCCAGCCAAATTGCACAGTGTCTGGCTTTAGAATGACTCATCTACTCAGAACTCTGCAGTCTGTGTTTACTGTTGCTGCTAAGACAATTACATAGCTGCAATGCTTTGGAAGAGACCGTGCTAAGGTCAGGAAAGTGAACTCTTCTCTAGTGTTACACACTTGAACACACTAGTCAATGGCCCTGAGATCCCTATACCAAAAAAAGTCTTCAGCTGTTTTTCAAACACAGTAGATGAGAAATTGAAATGTTCCTGTATTACAGGATTGCTGCCTTCAGGGTTGAGAGATATTGACTGCATAAGCCTTACCTCTCTCTCATACAGATTACTTGGTTCTGAGCATTTCCTACTCCAAGCATCAGATTTTAACATTGCAAAACATCCTTTTCTTCAGACTCCACTATAGCATAGGAAATTGAACTGATCTGGGAGATGAAAGCATTAAAAATCTGAATGGAAAGATTTGTGTGATGTTAAATACTGATTTAAATAGCATACTTTATATAGCCAAGTCAAAAAGGAGCTAACAGAGACCAATCACCAGCTGGATAGCAAAAACCTATGAATCAGCTACTGTTATTAAATTAATAATGCATCAAAAGTGGCTTTAACGCCTACTTTTTTTTGCATTTTGCCCCTATTCCATGGTGACCAAAAAATCCCACTCCAGTAACATTACTTTACAATCCTCTGTTTCGATTTATGCAACACTATGTCTGTCCAAACACTGGTTCTGCAGCACTTTTGAAGTGGTTTACAAAGTCCACATTGGTTTAATAGAATTCATTATCAGAAACCATATAAACTCTTCTAATAACAGCTGTGCTGAGAAAAATGGGACATGTTTTGAAGTTACAGAGAAATGATGAAAGAGGAACTGAGGGTGACCATTAGTTTAGTCTTGTCACTTATGGCTGGTAGGTTTGTGCAGCAATTAGCAGTGACCTGGCTGCATTAGTTTGATCTTGGAGTTATGTGGAGGGTTCGAGGTTTCTTTCCACAAAGTCCCTGTATGTCTACCTAAAAGAAAATTGAATTTTATATTGAAGGACAAACAATATCATCTATTTAATTTAAAGCTGTCCCATTTCCCTCAGCTACCAACCTATACATGTATTTGCAAGTAATAAAGAGATGAATGGCTTCTTATTTGGAAGAATTTAGGATGAAGGAGATATAATCTCTGCACACAGAAATAAGTGAGAGTGTGTGGACCTATGTCATCTGAGGATGAATGGCCTTTGGGATACAAAACTTCTCTGAAAATTCTCAAGCTGACGAATTGCTACCCTCCCTTGCCACAAATAAAATCAGGGACTTACAACTGGTTTACATAAAGATGACACAGACAATAATCATTAACAAATAAATGACAATGTACAGTGTAGCAATAAACTTTCAAAAGTGAACTCTTAGACTTGAGTGCTTTGTTTGAAAAGCAGGGGTATCTAAGAAATACGTAAGGATAAAATTGCAAAGTCATCATATAAAAAAAGGCAACAACCAATACCTAAGCCAAGAAGAAAATCCCCACACTCCTGGGGCATATCCTCAGCTGTAGTAAGTGGGACACTAGCACAGATCTAACATAAATTTCATCTTTCCCCATTGAGAAATTTGAACCCTCAGAACTTAACCCTCTGTGCCCATTACTAAGAGACTTCACACCAGTGGTCTCTGGAGCATTCACAGCATGAAATCTGCATCTATTGATTCATTTCTTAAGTTCTCTCAGCCCACAGGTGACTTCTGCAGGGCAACTAGGGGTGTGCATGGCTTTCCTGAGTCTAGAGGTCTTTTAAAGAGCTGTCAGGAAACACAACTGGTCTAAGTGAATGCCAAGAGGATCCTGTGCAAAAAGGATCCCTCCCTGATTCTGAAGGAAGCATATTCTTATCTGCACAGAATGTCTAAATATACACAAAACATGTCATAACCTTTTGAGAATCTAAAGCACTGAGATCTCCACACAGCAAAATGAAGACCGTGGGGGCTACAGGGAAAGCAACAGTTTACACACGTGCAAGTCTCCTCTGCCTCCTGACCAGAAGAATAGGCCAGGAATAATCTCATTCCACTCAGGATTTAGTGCAAAACAATAGTGCTTCCGAGTGAACAACATCCTCTCATCTTTTAATTGCTGACACTTTTAGCATGGTTACAAGGGTTCTATTTGACCACATGGTTTTAAATGCTACGCTGTTTCCTTTGAAAAACAGCACAGTAATGTTTCCCAAGAGCTGCAAAAAATAGAGCTCGAATTTTAAATCAGAGTCAACTGCACAGATTTCTTCAGTATTTTCCTCACATAACAATTAAAGCAAACCAGAAAACTGCTTGTGTCTTTAAGCAAACTGCTGCGGGGGAGGAAGGGAAGAGGAAGTCATGTAAACACTCTTTAAATGTTAATTCCAGAGTTTAATTGTAGCTCACTGCAAGCCTATTAAACCCTGACTAAGTGCACCTGACAGACTGACAACAGCATAATGCTAATGCATGCCAAGGAAGAGCAGTAATTAGCTTCTTTAAAAGGGTGAGATCTGGGAGAAACTGCTAACAGAACAAAAGAAAATGGGGGGAGGGAGAGGGAAAGGAACGGTAACTTTTTCCCCATTATACCTTTCTACATCTTATGTAAATCTCTCTGCAGAACTCAGGAAACTATCAGGACTGCTACACAAACTTACAAAAAATGGTCAAAAGATCCCAGGACGACTGGGCAGGAGACAAGGGCTGTTTCAGTTTTGTGTATTTTCTGTGTGGACTATGTGAACAAACTAAGGTAGCACTGAAAGTGACGTTAGAAAAGGACCTGGAAAGAAAATTACTTGCTAGTCTGAGATTTCTGCCAACTCCAGAGAACTGGAAACTTACTTAGTGAATAATCTTATACAGTGTAGTCTTGCTTGCTGGCTTTCCTGCATAAATAAACAGATAGAAGTCCTTCCTGCAGAACGGGAGGGAAGCAGAATTGGTTCATGTCAATGAATAAATATCCCATAGTAGGTCATCTCCTCTCTCTGAATAGTTACACTACATTTCATTGGACATCTGAGTTAAAAACCAATAATTGTGCTTTCCAGCACAAGCTGATTTGCTTCATTCTAAACAAAGACCAGATCCTTTCTCGAAGAAAATGAACCAGAGGCTTAGAGTATCAAAAGCTTTGAGGGTTAAGTTTGGCTTTTTAAAACTATACTGAAATATTTCTTGCTTATCCATACATTACATCCAGCTTACTGTAACACTGAAGACATGGAAAATTCTAGAAGGAGTCTGAGATGTAAAAAACTTTTCCCTCTATCTTTTTTATTCCAAAGTATGAATGGAGAATTTCATGTTATATGTCTGTTATTTCTTTCAGACTGGCCATTGCAGCCTCATTCTTAATGGATATACTCTCAGACTGTTTAACAAATAACAATCCTACAAAAATCCACAACACTTCCAAGATTCAAATACAATAAGACCTCTTGGTGCATCTGCTTCCTTAATTAGCTACCTAAGCGGCATAAGCTTAAACAATATATAAACTAAAAATTAGTAAATTAGACTTCATGAACATTTCTACTTTTATTAAGCTTGTTCCTAATTCCTACACATGTCAAAGCAAATTGCCAAGGAAACTATGCTATTTCAAGTCTTTTCTCTTGCAGACCACTGGCTTTTCCCAGCCTCTGAGGTTCAGAAGCCTAATGAAAGCAATTAACTCCCATTTCTTTGGAAGAGCATTTTGTGCACCTGGTGGGAGACCTGTCTCTTAAATGGCTGCCCCAGGAAAGGGGGAAAGTCCAAGAATTAAAGTGCCTCAGTAGCAATAGCTGCACAAGCTGTTCCATTGGCTCCGTGCTTGCTCTTTGTTAGATACAACCTTGCAAAAGTACAGAAGGCAGCAGGAGAACACGAAGAAATGAAAAAATAGTAAGGGAGCCAAGAGCAAGATTGTATTCTAGGAGAGAAAATCCTGAAGGCTCTTGAAAAGGAGTCTCTGTTTTTTCAGTTTCTCACTCTACCTGTTCTAATTTCAATTCACTGTAAGACACAAATTCCTCATTGGAACATCAGTTTCTTCATTTGCTATTTCTTCTATCAGTGGGTAATACATCTGTAGTAATACTATGCAATACTATGACATGTATTGCACACTGAAAGACACTAAGGTTTTGTGGATCCACGTGCCTCTCTCTCAGG
>NW_008663068.1:0-25093 GCF_000695815.1 Acanthisitta chloris | reverse complement strand
TTTGTGATTATAAAGAAATTTCCTCTAAGATTGATCCTTTTACTGTTGGACTCAGTTTGTGTCTTTAGTGATGTACTGAAAATTGGAAGTTTTTTTTCACAGCTGCTGCCGTCGCTGACTCTGGATCCCTTCCATCATCTCAGATATCTTGCAGGGGGCTGTGGTAATTCATCTGATTATGCCAACTTCCTCACTGTGTTACCATGTGTCCACATTAGAGCAGCCGCTCTGCAGGCCTGTGGTTTTTTTCTCAGTTTTCCCAGTTATCAGTTGAGCCATGTGGCAAATTGGCATACAGGTGAGAGATTTAGCTTTGGGAGAATCTGAGTGCCAGGTGCTCTTTGGCATACCTCACTTAAGTGTGTGCACCTGCCCTTAGGGGCAGTCACTGACATGCTGACTAGAAAGAGGTAGAGAAATTTCAACTGGAGTGGCAAGGCTGCCCACTGCTTCTTTTGTTCCTTGCTATTATTACCATAATCCTCTCCAGATAGCAGCATTCACTGCCCCACTCAAAAGGCCAGAAACCAGCTTCTATCTGTCACAGCTAGAGGGTCTCATCAGCAGGGGCACCTAATACATCCAAATAGCATCTTTGCAGTAAATTACAGATCACCACAGTAGACACAGCCATCCTGCCAGATTTGTGAACATAAGTCCTGATAAAGTCAGCTGATTTTCACTCACCATGTGCTGTACTCTCACTCAAAGCACCAAGCTGACAAGTCTCACAATCTCTCATTTTCTATTTTATTTTCCCATGACACCTGGGAGGACAGCCAGGGAAATCTAGCCAAATTACTAGAACTGTACAGGAATAGCAGTGTTCTCCAAAACGTGTCTAAGGACAACATGTTATAGTTTTCTGAGCATGAAGAACTTAGGAAGCTTCATCTTTTCCTTTTGATGAATTTTCCCAGTTCTTTTAAAATAAGACCACCCTCTTAAAATAAGCTGACTTCTAGCCTTAATTTTGTAATGACACAAATATCTTGCCAAGCTTTCTTATTTACACCACACATTTATTCACCATTGTACTTTAAAACCCAGGGAAGAATACTATTAAAAAGAAAAATAAGATACCAAACTGAAAGTGAAGATGATTATTCTTTTAAAGCATGAGCTTTGATTTCTGATATCACAAAGTATGATATTTTCTGGAGACAATGGACAAGGTGGTTGATGAGAACATATTTGATTTGGGGGAAAATTTCTTCTAGAGTTTTTTTAATGAGCTTTGCCTTTTAAAGCTTATCTTTATAATGCTCTGATGCAATTTGCAGACAATATTAAATCATCGAGAGTTGTGAATCTCAGTCAGAGTTGAGAAATGTTAGTGACAGAGCCAGTGGCATTAGTGGGCAGAAAATGATAGCATGAGTTTCAGTTTAGAAAAATGCACATAAAAAACACCTAGGGAGATAGAAATCAACATGTGTCTGTCTATTTACTGAATCAGGGAAATCTAGAAAATACAACAAAAGAGAAGTGTAGGTGACAGAAACTCCCATGTTGCAGCAATACCAAACCCCAACACAGGCTTAGTCCAGTTGCAGACTAAAATCCATGAAGACAATGCATCACAGAGTGCAGAAATTATAATTGCTTGACCTTTCAACAGTTTTTAGTGTGAGCACACTGCAAAGATTTAATTCAGTGCAGGACATAATGTTAGCTGTAAGACTGATAAATTGCAGTGTGTTAAAAAAAGACCAGCAGAACAGATCAGAGCATGGAAGAAAAGATTTATGATGGAAGATTTATATAATTAAATATTTGTTGACCCCAGTAGCTGAAAATGGAGAGAGGATGGGAAGACATAACAGTCTGCAAATATCTGAAAGGCTATTAACAATGAGAACAGAAGATGAATTACCTGTGCCTATGCCTGCAGTATGCTGGCATGTGGGTTAGAGTTCTAGTATAACTTTTAAATACTGAGCCCTAGACTGTTATTCAGTGGAGCAAAGGAATCCCATATTCCTTGAACTCCCACCATTTTTGTTCCTGTCTCATTCCTCAAAGAACATCTTACATTTTCAGTCCTGCCCTGATTTGTTTTATTCTCCCTCATTTCCTTTGCTTCCAATTTCCAAAGCCTGACAACATCTCTATGGTCTGGGATGGGGCTGCTCAAATTTCATTCTGCTGAAATTGCAGAGCAAACTTCCATAAGGCCACTTTAGTCATGTCCAGGTGGGAGAAGCTTCTCCATTTGCAGTAATTTTCCTGTCTCCAAAGTATGAACCATCAGTGTCTGGTTAGCCCATCTGTAGATGACAGAAAACAGCTGTGTACACAGTGTCATCTGAAACCCCTGTGACAAGGAGAACACCTACAACAGATTACTTAGTGTCGTGCATATAGCTATTGGTCCCAGCAAACACTGCAAATGTAGTACAACTAGATACTTCTAACTACTCTGTTAAATCTTTAATCAATGGATGGAAAAACTAGAAAAGTTAACCATTCCATTAAACCTTCATCAGACATGTAATTAAAAGTACCAAGGCTGCTCAATTTGAGCATTTGTGATACTGCACTCCAATATTTCTACTTTTCAGTCATGCTCACACTTAGTACTTTTCTGTGACAAATCAGATGGACGTTCTCAAAGTCTAAGATATATGACACGATTTTCTAAGGTTCAGATGAGAATTCCCTGCACTTACACATTTATCTTGGAGAGGATATTCTAAAAGAATTAGGCTTACTGAATAATCTGTCCAGGGCAAGTAATATTTGCTTAAGATTTGCAAAAATTTCTGTGAGACTTAAATGCAATATCTGAGAAAATCAAGGAGTGATGACATTATCTTCAGAAAGAGGAGAGATTTCTTTTTCTTATAAGAGTTATTAAAAACCTTGTACTACTCCAAGAACTCTCATAATATTAACAACTGCACATAACAAGTCCTCTAATGACATACGAAGTACTTCTGATTAGCTTGCTCACCATATATGGGATAAATAATATCCCAGGTTGTAATTTCCATTTCTTAAAAGGTTCCCCACAGACACATTCCTTGGCCATCTGTTCTTTGGACCTGATGTAAATGGATGTCTGCACCATGCCCAACCTGCTGGAGTGAGGCACATATCTATCCTTGGCTTCATGGCACTGTGCTTGCTTCTCAAGAGGGGCATTTTTCAAGGAATTAATGACTGGGAACTATCACAGAATGTTATAAAATTATTAATAATACAGAGAAAGTGCATGGGAAATTAATATTTACTATCTCTCATTATACAGGATGCATAGGCAAATTGATATTATTATGAGGCAGTTGGCTAAAACAAACAAAAGAATGTACGAAACAAGAATATTTTGAAAATCCTTATTCATATAGCACCAAGACCCAAAATATAAATTGATCCAAAATGGAAGGAGTGGAATTAATGAAAAACACATCCAACAGTATCCATAAAAACAATGATTCACATGCAGGTACTGATTTGAAATGTTCCAAAATTACTTCACAGAAATGAGAAAGATATAGCAAAGACAGGTTTTTCTATATGTGTCATGTTTCTTACCTTCACAGGTTGCTGTCAAAAGCAGGATGCTGAGCCAGGAGAGCTTTTTATCAAACCCAGGATTCCAGTTATTATCTTTTGTTTGTTTTCAAAATTTTATACTTCAAAATGAAATACATTGATTTACAAATACTACACTATCACCCCATCATGTCAGAAAACAGCTCACCTCTATCTTAGGAGTTAGTGTTTTACTGTACAAATACAAAAGTACCAATTACCAAACAGAACCACTGTATTTAGCCTATTTTTGAGCAGCTTTCTGTCAGCATTTCACTGATTTAGTTCCTGTGGAAGCTTAACACCAATGAGCTATAAATTAGTCACACAGGACCACATTAATTATACTGTCCACACCTGGATTCACACCTGATTCCAATTCAGAACTATATTACTATTTCCAGACCTTCTCTACATCTTGTTACTTTTTTTGATTTTGACTGCATCTACCTAGTTCTGCTTTGGTGCATCACCTTTCTCCTTTCTTTATCATCCTCTGAACCTCTTCCAGGTTTAAGAATTTGTCTTTTGTTTATGTTGAACATCTTCTAATTACTCTTTTTCAAGTTCAGTTATCTCTTCCCTTATGCTTTCAGCCTACTGTTCCACTGCTTTATGGAGATTTGGCCACTAGATATATCAGTTTACTGATACTGTAATTTGTGAATCTGAACTATTCAATCTACAGTCAGGAATTATTTCTTCAGAATACATTTTTAATTACCTTTTAAAAATTACCATCCATGTACATTACTTAGTAATATTAAAATGACAACACAATCTCTTTAAAACAAAAAAGTCATATTAAGTTTCTTGCCTACCACTAAAATTGCATTTTGCTTCACACATGGAGCTGTAAGATAAAATTCTAAATTATGTGTTTCCAGTAGCTGCAGATGCTGATAGGTTAGCACTATCAAAACAAGAAATAAAGATGTCAGTGTTGCTAGACAACCACTTCTCTTTTTAACCCTACTGATGACGCAAGCTGAAAGAGCAAAGAGAAAAATTTGTTGCCACCCTTTAGGAACCTCTTCAGTTATATTTATGCTGAAATATTATTTTCTAGTTTTTAAAATAAAAAAATAAAGACACATGGTCAGCTTAAGTGACACTCCAGATTTGGTACTTACTGATAAGAAAGTTACACATAAGGTTTCTGTGCTGTAACAATTTCATTATGGTATTAAATTGATGAAATACCAATTAAAGCATAATGGGTTTACAAGTCAGTTTAAATATATTTTTATTAAAACATACATATGGCACTTTTAAACTCATAGATTCTGTATCTACCTATATTATTTCTGATTAAGTAGCTGATAGTATACCATGGATTTTTGCTAGTAGCTTCTCTTAGTAGATAGGGAAACATGATGAATTCACAGATAAACAGAAATCCTGATGCTCTCCTAGGTCATAATTTCTATTTCTAACTCTCCTACTAAAACCCCTGTTAACTGAGAAATGTTCAAGAGCTGAGAAACCTGAAAATTCCATTATGATAATTATGTTAACTCATCCCTGCTTGGGTAAAATTGTTACTGGTGCTATATTGTATAACCATTTAAACAGTGGTAAATAGATCAAGTAAACACAGGGTCACCTCTGAAAGAAAATGTTATACATGCTATATTATCACAAAAGATGTAAGTGCAGATATTTTGATCTGCAGTATAGATTTTTATACATCACTGAAAATTGTCTAGAATTAGCCTACCTAGCACAGACATGTATGAAAAAGGTGCCCTAGATCACTTTAAACTTCTTTTCCTCTCCCCTTCCTGATTTACATATATCAATAACTATATATATTAAAAAAAAAGGCACTAAAGCTCCCTCTTTCCCACATGGAGACACAATGAAAATATTTAGGTAACTCGAACACTAAAGTAGTCCAAGTAAACTATTAAACACAGATTAAGCACCAGGTCCAAAATCAAGTAATGCAGCCTTACCCAATAAAGCCCATGATGAAGTGAAAGCACAGAATGCATTCATAAAGTTTCCAATGAAGTATCTTTCCCACTGGAGAGGATTTCTCTCTCTTATTAAAAATGTGACTTGGAACTAATGACTCAACATATTAAGAGCGTGTGCATCCAAATTTATGACATAAACCCAAGAAAAACTACATAAATTACCAGGGACAGGACTTCCTTCTACTACCTCTTGATGAAGAGAAACTTTCCTTTGTGTTTTTAGATTATTTCTGCTCTTTTAGTCACAAACTGACTAGAAAATGGATCGGTATGGATGCAGCAAATGTCTCACCAAGTCTGAAAAACTGTGTATTTCAGACATTTATGATAGGAATAGAAAATTTTTGACAACTTTGAATAAACAGGAGGGCAGAAAGTTTCAACAAATATGTTGAAAGTTTAATGTTAGACAATCTTTACAGCCTTTGCAATAGATCTTTAAGTAATAATAGGGAAATACTGTTCTAAGCCCACATTATTGTAGCATCTCTTTTGCTGGTTGGAAGAATCTAGTTAGAAGTAGGCACAAAATCAAAAGACTGGAAAGACCAATTTCACCAGAGGTTCTGATAGGAGCCATGTCCTAGATGACCAGTTGAATTGTCTACCATCAGAATCAAGCTGAAGGGCAAGGAACAATACAGAGGGACTTAGAGAAGTATTAAAAAGAGGAAGAAAAAAGGTAAAAGGATCTCAGTTTCCTCCACCCCAACATTTGATGGGAGTGTAGTGCACATTCAAGAACAGACCAATTTCACCAGAGGTTCTGATAGGAGCCATGTCCTAGATGACCAGTTGAATTGTCTACCATCAGAATCAAGCTGAAGGGCAAGGAACAATACAGAGGGACTTAGAGAAGTATTAAAAAGAGGAAGAAAAAAGGTAAAAGGATCTCAGTTTCCTCCACCCCAACATTTGATGGGAGTGTAGTGCACATTCAAGAACAATGTTCAAAAAGATGAAAGAGTTGTTACATGAAGCTTATGGAAAAAAATAGACTTCAGGCTCGTGCCTTGCCTTTCTTGCATGTTGTGGCTTTTTCCCCAGTCTCATTTTTGCATTGAGATTGGATTAATATGGTGCAGATCAACTCATTCAAGCAAGATTTTATCATCTTGCCTCTTATCTATCTCATGAAAACACTGAACGTTCACCTCTGCTGCTGCAGCATGTGAAATGACCTCCATAAACATTAGGAAAAGAGGTAAAAATAAATTTTCATCTCGAAACTGGCCAAGCAAAATCAATTCTTCATAGATCATGTTTATTAGACACAGGGAAACTGATAGCCTGTGGGTTTAAGCTGTGAAATTATACACACTCAAACATGCATCTAAGACAGTACAGCAACTCTGCTAGAGTTTATACTGAGATTTTCAAGTGCAGATTTTAAAGTTCTGTATACCTCTTTTCTTCCATAGATTCAAAAAAATCATCCAGTTGAGACATGCACAGCAAAAAAAGAGACAGACATTTGTGATAAAATCATTCATCTATTGCATTTCCAGTTTTTCTTTCCTTGTGGAAATAGAAGTTTTATTTCTCAGAACATAATTCTGAGAGGCCCTTTCTCCACTTAAATCCTGTCTCTCCTGAGGTCACTGGGAGCTTTGCCAACACCTTCAATAAAAATAGGTCATCACCTTTTATGTTTAAACTGATCTAATTGTTATAGCTAATAAGGGTCAGTTATTGAACTGCATGACTGGGACAACTAATATTACAGCCTGTGAATGCTTAATCTCCTGAACAAAAAATAAAATTTTCATTGCATATAAATTGCCCTTTCAGTTTGAAGAAAGGATTTAGGTGTTGCTTACTTGTCTCAATTTGTTTCAGTAATCTCAAAGTGGCTGCAGTTGCAGTAAAATCTTTAGGAAAACAAATTCCCAAATAGTGGGATAATTTAATGCAGTTACCCTCAAGGTGCATTCCATATCTTGGGAACTCTTTGGGATGAATACTTTTGTATAGCTGTATCCTGGCTGGGATATAATTCATTTTCTTCCTAGTAGCTGTTACAGTGCTGTGTTTTGGATTCACTATGAGAATAATGTTGATAAACCCCTGATGTTTAGGTTGTGGCTAAGCAGTGCTCACCCCAAGTCAAGGACTTTTCAATGTCTCATACTCTGCTGTTGAGCTGGTGCACAAGAATCTGGGAGGGAGCACACCCAGTACAGCTGACCCAAACTGGCCAAAGGATATTCCATACCATGGAGCATCATGCTCACTACACAAATTGGGGAGAGATGGCCAAGAGGTGCTGACTGCTGTTCAGGGATGGATTGAGCATCCTCAGAGATGGACTGGACACCACCAGTCAGTGGGTGGTGAGCACTTGTATTCTGCATCACTTGTCTTTCTCAGGTCTTATTTTTCTCTCTCATATCTCAACCCACACCTTTTTACATTGTTTTCCAATTCTCCACCCCATCCCACCAAGAAAGGCTGGAGGTGAGCAAGCAGCTGGGTGGTACTGAGTTGCCAGCTGGTGTTAAACCATGACAACCTGGAAATTTGCAACAAATATAACAGCAGCATTATTTATTGCAAATAGCATTCCCTATCAATATATAAAGAAGAGTATTTTCAAGAAGATTAGCTCAAGAATATTCTATATACTTTTATCGTTATGCAGGAAAATAGCAAATTTTCTTTAAAAACTTGTGTCAGTTTTTAAAAATCCATATTCAGATGTTTTATGCTGTTTTGCTGATGAAGTGGAAGATGTGAAACAAACAAAAAAAGTAGCTGACCCTTAAGCTCTTTCAGTAAAGTCTCTTCCATTCATAAAACACATTTTGAAACAAAATCAAATTGATAAATGAGTAAACCAAAACTATCATTATTTTCTGAGATTATTAAAAACTATTGACAAGAAGCAGACAACAAGAGAGCAATACTGTGATGGGGATTCTTGAAACCTCTGATTCAAACAGGGAAAAAATATTGAAGCATAAAAAAAAGGACAAAAACCACCCAGCCAAATTTGCTAATCAGTTAATTGAGATATACTCACATAGGAAACTAATTATTCTTTCTAATCAAACATCATTGCAGAAGAAATCACATTTAACTCAGAAGTGGCACAAAACCAGGTGAACAAAAAGATAAATTTGAGATAATTGAAAAGATAACTGCAAAGTCAGGGAACAGAACACAGATTTGAGGTCTAATCAGTTTCTTGGATGTTTTGAAACATGGAAGAGTTGGCTCAACAAATTAACATGCTAAGATGGGGTAAATGAAGACTAAGATCGGTAAACTTTTTATTAAAGTATTTTAAGGTTTCATTTATTTTAAATTCATACGGGTCCTATTTTCAAAAACAAAGCAATATTTATTCCACTGGAAAATATGACCATATTCCCTTCTTTTCTTTAGAAAGATTGCATCTTTGAAGTATCAAATAGTGACATGGTAAAATACATGTTTCATTTACAAAATGAATTTTCATTTAAATAAACAGAAAAAAACTTTGGTTGTATGGTGGAGAAACATCAGCTAGTTGGGAAATAAAAGCAATACAAGATTTACACTTTCTAACATCAGAGCCTCTCCTGATATACACTTTCTGACCAGAAACTGTGAAATAATTTTTAATGCAGAAGGATTGATTCTGGAACTCAATGAAACAAAGTATCAGTTAAAGAAAAGCAATGAAAAGGAAAAGCAATAAATTCTCCAAAAGCCCACACTGAAAGAGATTACCCATGCAAGATGTTTAATTAACTTCTTTTATTAAGTAAATTTACTTAACAAAGTAAACTGGTCACAGCTACTGTGTGTCTTATTCCCACAGGCATGGTGAGTATTGTGGCACAAAAGTATTGTGAGCACAAAACAAGAAAGTAGGTTGCTGCATCCGTCGCAGTGGTGGTTGGTGTTACAGCCCTGTCTGTCTGTCCCTGGAAAGCAGCACAGTAAAAATTCAGTAAGGTTGCTACAAGCCAGTCTTACAAACTGGGATGTGTTCAGTAGCTCTAAATAGAGATATTTTTGGTGGGAATATTAAAAGCAGTGCTAATAAAGGCTCCTTAGTAGTTGTGTGCTCTGTCTATGGCTTATAAAAGACAGTTTGTTCCAAATGGTTTCCTGGGTGTAGCTCTTTCTATACATCAATTCTCCTGAGCATGTGCTGTCCATTCCCAATTAGAAGATCTGCTGAGAACCAATCTTAGCACCTTGAAAAGCAATATATTTGCAGTCATAGACCAATCAATTTAGTAAATATTATTTATGAGTTATGTGTAAAATTAGAAATATAACAAATCTAGCATTAATTACCACCATTAATAACCAGCTATTCTCATGCTTGGTATTTTGGACATAGCTGCAGTTATGGGACAATCTCAGGTTGAGGAACATGTGTAAGGAAGAGGTGGTATACTCTGCAAGAATTAACTCCTTGCACGGCATGAAGAGAATTCAATCCAGATTAAAGTCAGGAACTACAGACCAGAGAACCCCACCTCTCTGCCTGGTCAGGTCATGGAACAGATCCTTATGGAAGCAATGTTAAGGCACATGCAAGACAAGTGGATGATATGAGCAGCCAGCACTGACTTCACTAAGGGCAAATCGTACGTGACCAATCTGATGGCCTTGTCTAATGGAGTGGCTGCAACAGCCAACAAGAGAAGACTGACCCATGTCATATCTACCCATACTGCTTGTAAGGCCTTTGACACAGTCCCACATGTCATCCTTATCTCCAAACTGGAGGGATATCAATTTGAAGAGTGGACTATGCAGTTGATATGGAATTGGGGGGCTGGATGCCAGAGGTTCTGTTAGAGGCCAGTGACAAGTGGTGTCCCTCAGGGCTCTGTCTTAGGACCAAAGCCCTTTAATATCTTTATCAATGACTGAGTGCAGCTTCAGCAAGCTCAGAACTCAGAACTCACAGTGTTAACTCACAGAGTTAATTCTTGCAGAGTATACCACCTCTTCCTTACACATGTTCCTCAACCTGAGATTGTCCCATAACTGCAGCTATGTCCAAAATCACAGAACTCAGCAGTGCAGCTGACACAACAGAAAGATGGGATGCTATCCAGTGGGACCTGGACAAACTGGAGAATTGAGTCCACAAGAACTTCATAAAGTTCAACAAGTCCAAGTGAAAGGTGCTGCACCTGTGTTAGGACAATCCCAGACATGAGTACAGATTAGAAGAAGAACTCATTGAGTGCAGCCCTGCAGAGAAGGACTTGGGGGTTCTGGTGGATAAGAGGCTGGACATGCACCAGCAATGTCCTCCCAGCACAGTAAGCCAATTGCATCCTGGGAAGCATCAAATGGCCAACAGGTAGGGAGAGGTGATTCTACCCCTCTGCTCTTGTGAGACACCACCTGGAGTGCTGCATCTAGCTCTGAGGTCCTCAACACAACAAAAACATGGACCTGTTGGAGTGGGTTCAGAGAAGGGTGATGAAGATGATCAGAGTCTGGAGCACCTCTGCTATAAAGACAGGCTGAGAGAGTTGGAATAGTTCAGCATGGAAAAAAGAAAGCTCTGGGGAGACCTTATTGTGGTACTTATTTCAGTACTTAAAAGGGGCTTATAAAAAAGAGGGAGAGTGACTTTATACATGGGCAGATAGTGACAGGACGAGGGGGAATGGTTTAAAACTGAAAAAGAAGGGATTTAGATTAGATATTACGAAGAAATTCTTTATTCAAAGGATAGTGAGGCACTGAAACAGGTTGTTCAGTGAAATTGTGGATGTCCCATCACTTTAAAGGCTCAAGGCCAGGTTGGATGGGGCTTTGTGCCACTTGGGCTAGTGGAAGGTTCCCTGCCCATGGTATGGGGTTTGGAACTAGATAATAACTTTGAGGTCCCTTCCAACCATGACCATTCTATAATCCTATGAGTCTATAATCTGGAAGGAGCTCCAGGATGGACAGAATGGGGTTTGGAACTAGATAATAACTTTAAGGTCCCTTCCAGCCATGACCATTCTATAATTCTATGAGTCTATAATCTGGAAGGAGCTCCAGGATGGACAGACAGAAGGACTCCTCGAGTAGTCCCCAGTGCTGGATGGAAGTCCAGAAATACTCAAGTTTGGATATTGTTTCCTCCTATAGTAAAAGGAAATGGGAATCATATGGCTCCACAGCAAGCCTTGGATGTAAGGGCCTCATAACATTAATATTATGATTCTTTTTCCATCACTTGAACTATTTTGGGAAGAAAATACAATGCTGTTGCAGAAATAACGGATGAGTCAGATCTTTGTGTTAAACTTCTAAGTATATATAAATTATATAAATTTATATAAATATAAATTATCAGCATTTACTTTTGGCCCAGTATATTTTTCTGATCTTTATTTGCCTGATCACCTCAATGTATGAAGGACAAGGACAGGACAGAATTAGAACTGCTGGATGCCACACCTGAGAAAAATTAATAATTTCTTTGCATGACACCAGCTACATCAATACAAATGAAAAGACATTTTTAAAATGCACAGATGCTCAGATTTCAAGTTCTGCTGATATCAGAATAATCAGAGAAAACTCTTCAATTTTCTCCTTTTAGTGAAATTACCCAGATTATTTATTTTTAAACTAAAATCTTAATAAAATATGGATTGCAGCTTCTGCATCGAAAAAATAAATGCAAACCAACTCAGCAGTCAGGGGAAAATATTTCTATCTAGCACTCAAATATGCATGACAGGAATACAGTTGCACTTAAATTTCACTCATGGTTCAATTAGGTAACTGAAAGAAACAGCCACGATTTGTGTAACAGGTGTAGAGGTCTGGTCTTCATGGGGCTGGAAAGACTAACATTACCATTTCTACTAGCTCAAATTTGTGAAAATTAAAAATGACATCCAAATGTCATAATTGGGCAAGGCTGAGAAACAGCACACTTGGAATTGTTATCATTAATCCAACTGCCACTCTCTTTACACCTCTCTCCATTTCTGTCATTATATGTGATTATATACCTGATAATACAAACCATTTCTGACTAACATATTGACAGCCTAGCATGAAACCTTTCAGCAAAATTTCCCAATCCACTGTAAAAATAGATGCATTGCATTTGGTTTAGAGCTAATTGCATAAATGGTTATTAATTTTTGCTGTTAATCATATTTTTAATAGTCACTGATTATTATAGTATATTTTAGAGAAAAAATATTAGAACAGAAAAAAACCTTCCTCTGAATCCCCCATTATAAGTCCCTTTTTCCACTTTGCCAAACTTTAAGCAGATCAGCTGTGATTTTCTATGCTGAGTACCTCTCTGATACAGAATTAGATTTGTATGTGTTCATGTATGTTCATATGCAAAGGGGGAAAAAGAAGGAAAAATATAGCTTTCTCTTATAAAAGGTAATATTATAATTTTGACACAAATATATTCTATCAGACCCGTGATTTACATTAGTGAGTAATATTTTTGGTTTGGAATGGAATTTTCTTAATAACTCCATAAACATGAACCTTCTATAAACCTTACAGTTTTTCAATTAACACAGCTCAGATCAGGTTTGCAAGTGAATTTCCCTGAGGATTGTCAGCACTAGTCTGGCAAAGTAGAGAACAGTCTTCCTGTGTTCCTATGGCTTTTTACCTTTCATGTTCACCCATCCATTTTCTGTGTTTTCTACAGATTTCTGGATGGTGCTCATAAAGCCTAATCACAACAGCAGTAAATAAATGGAGAAATTAAAGGGAAGAGAATTATGATTTTGACAGTCAAACTGGAATGGTAAGTGATTACACAGAGCTGAGGATGTGGCAGAATGTGGTGGGACCTTAGGCCAGTGACATATGCAAAAATATGATCCCCACTGGAAAAGCAGGAATTCATTGGGAGTTGATAAAAGCATTTCATTTACTACCACTAATTCCAAAGCTACTGAGAACTTAAAATGTAGGTTATATTACATATGTACACAACACTACAAGAACGTTCCTCACATAACAAAGCTCTCAGGGTACAGAATGAAGTTTTTTTCACATTTATTAATTTCAGATAGGATTTACTACCATAGAAATAAAAGCTAGAAAAAAGTGAACTCTTTTTCCATGCCCATATCCTTCCAAAGCCAAGGAAGAGTGGCTGTCCTTGACAAGTAGCCTTCCTAAACTGCTATTGATATTCATAGCATTTATTAAATGAATTCTTTATTTGTTAAATCAGCCATCTACTTTATTTAAGAGTTACCTTTCATTAACCCTTTTCAGATTTTATCCAGCACTATTTTACATCATCCAGACAAACAGAAAATATATTTTGGCAGTTAAACTGGGATATTGCACACCTACTTTCTCAAATTACTACTGCACGACCTATCTATACAGGTGCAGCAAGATTTCATAGATGTCTGTAGCATTAAAGAGATAAGGGTGAATATGCAATATATTGTGTCTCATATATATTGAGACTTATGTCTAGCCATATTGCTCATGGCCATAAAAACTGAAGTAACACTGGTGAGAACATAGTGCTCACTACTGGAAGAGTCTAAGGCACATGGAAATACCATGTGAGAGTGTAAGGAACAAGGTGACAAAAATAGAGGATTGGAATACATTCTGAAGGCCCAAATTGGTACAGAGAGTTAACAAATGTGTGCTGCATGCAAAAAAGATTAAATGAGCATAATAGATCTGCACATTAAGAATGAGGTAACATTTCTGCTCATGAAACCACAGTATGGATAAAACAGAGTCAATTTATATAAAATCCCTCTAGGAAATTATTATAAAGAGGTGGTTCTGGAAGAAAATTGAGACAGATTTACATACCATCAGGTCCAAATATAAGTACACAGAAATATCTGTATTGTAAATAGAAACACAAAAATAACTAAGATTTGTGTTCTGGAAGACTAATTTTCCAGGTGGGAAAAAAAAAAAGAAAGAGGCAGGGAAGAGAGGGAGGAAAAATGAACAGTGATAATCCAGATATTTATTGATTTTGAAACCTATAAATTCCTTTAAGTTTTTGTTAGACTGGCTTTGGTGAAGAGCAGTCTTAGGCTGGAACATATTACTGGGTGGAAGAGTAGCAAGTTGGTTCACTTGGATGTCAAAAATGTAAAATATGAAATATAAAAAAGCAACATATTTTTACATTGCGATAGGAAAAATAAGAATTGTTGAAAGTCAAACTAGTAAAAATTTGAAATTATATTGATACATATATCAGTAGTCACACATATGGAAGATGACCAGAAAAAGTTAAACAAATCCTTTGTCTTTTTTTCCATAGAAGACTGATGAAACAGAAATTGAAAGTGTCCATATTGATGTGGAAGCAAAATTCAGAAAAGAAGCATCAGTGTATGGGACTGGATGACCTCCAGCTCAGATTGCAAAGGAACTGAGACGTGACATTGTAAATTCACAAGCCAGGATTGCTAATAATGTTAACTGACCTGCCTAGAGGTCTCTAGTGTGACTAGAGAAAAGAAAACAGTAAACTGTATTTAACAAAGGACATGTTAAGATACTGTGAACTGCATAGTCTGGCTTCAATAATATGTAATCTTCAAGGGAAAACAGTCAGATTTAGGAGTACATTTATAATTTAAAAGGATGAAATATTCCAAACTAACACTTTCCCCTAAAACCAAATAAAACTTGTATCACTGCCTAGAGGTCTCTAGTGTGACTAGAGAAAAGAAAACAGTAAACTGTATTTAACAAAGGACATGTTAAGATACTGTGAACTGCATAGTCTGGCTTCAATAATATGTAATCTTCAAGGGAAAACAGTCAGATTTAGGAGTACATTTATAATTTAAAAGGATGAAGTATTCCAAACTAACACTTTCCCCTAAAACCAAATAAAACTTGCATCACTATAACTTCAATAAACCTATTCAGTAAGATTGGAAAAAAAAAAAAATCACATCTTTAATGAATACATGAAACCAATTCTAAGATATCTAACTCTCCAAGCAGATCTTTTTCAGTCCTGTGCTTCCTGTTCCAAAATCAGGAGAGTTTAAGCAGAAAAAATAGAACCATTTGGTGCTAAAACTTTTCCCTTAAATTTTACTTGTATTAAAAAACTGGACCCCTGAGCATGATGTCCTGCAGACTAGGCTATTCTGTCTCTGTGTTGCAGAATGGATTGGTATCCAATAGGAAGGCAAGAAATCTTTAGACAGGCTGCCATACTGGGAGAGAGGGAGACTAAGTCAACAGAAAAGAAATAAAGGGCAGACAAGAAAACCAAGCTGATGCTTACTAAGATTTTAAAACGAAGTCACAGATAGTTTCTCTATCATTAAAAAGGAAAGGTTTGCTTAGAAATAACACCTGGCTCTAGACCACTCCTAGTGTTGTAAAAATAGACATCTCCTTCTGCTGGTTGCCCTATTTCTGGATTTTTATTTTAAACCAGGCCCGATTGTTCTGTATTGCTATGACCTCAAAGGCTGGACTTCAGTCAAATCAGACATCCCTGGGTGATTACTCAAGTCTCATGCAATTAAAAGCATCGATACTGACACACACTAATGACAAAAAGTTAATGCAAGGGCTAATTGAGACCATCTCCCTCACAGGCCATTTCACAACATTAATAGCACCGAAAACAGCCGTTAATATGTAATTAAGTTTCTGGGATGCATGGGCTATCACAACCAGGTAGCTGGAACTCTTTTTCACACTTTTTAACCTCTCATTACCTCTCAAGCTCAAAATAGTCACTGTGCCTGACAGGACTGTATTAATACCTTCCCTTACAAAAGCAAACTGACGTGGCACCAAGTACCAATTCTGCCAGCAACAAATGCCAGCTCAGTGAACCACACTGTATTTTCTAAGCTTTACCCATCAGGAGGATACCAAGCAACAGATTATTAACTAGTTTTTCTGGGATACAGGTACGTAAATGTTTCCTAACTGCAGATACCGATTACTCAGAATTTCAAGACTCCAAACAATGTATTTTAAAATATTAATATATTCCTCTCATTCAAATGAACTGATTTCATTAACAAAACAAACAAAAAAAAGCAATTTTCATTCTTTCTGAATCTTTTCCCACACTGTATCAATTTAAAAAAGATTCAAACTGCTAGTCTGGGGTTGAGAGAGATGCTTCCAGTGTTTTAGGGAGAGCACTAGATTTTGAGAGACAGGTCTTTGTGTGTATCACTGTTGCATAAAAAGGAAATCAAAGGTACATTTTCCAGTTTTGGGTACACAGCTTGAGCTAGCCCAAGTTTCTGGAAGAGTTAGCACTACCCAAGTATCAGCCTGGGTATACCTCAATATGAGTTCAATTGCCATAGGGCATTTGAATGCTTTTGACTATACAGCAATCACTCATGCCAACCTCTGCTAAGAGTAAAGCTGAAGTGAGAAAAGGCATCCAACTTATCTCTAAACCCACATAAATACACTTATTGGACTATCTATTGCCCTGAGAGTTGCAAATTCCCTGGGCTTTTGGGTACTTAAAAATTTATATTTATTTAGTTTCCATGGTGATCTGATATGAAGACCTTCTAGTATTCTGGAACAACAATTGATACAGCACACTTCACAACTGCACTGAGTCAAGGAGAGATCCTTTGTCATTCAATTCAAGACATAAATTTAAAGTTGAAGAGTCTTCACCAAAAATACTAGCTGGATCTGAATCTATCTATTATCCAAGGTGAATTTTCATTCATTTGGATGAACTATTTCAACTGTTTCCAAAACAGACACATTTCCAGTGGGAAAGGAGAAGAAAAGAGGTGCTAGCCTGGCATTGGACGGACCATTAAGTTTTCAGTGTAAAAATATTTTGTTCAAGTATTTTTGCCATTAGACTTTCACATCTTTCTCAGTTCCAGGTAAATGTTGAGAGTTTGGGGTTTAAAATCATATATTAATTAGACTAAAAAAAGTAATCTAAAAGTACCAATAACCAAAAGATTTTTTTGTCCCAATTCAACAGAGAAAGGAACAAAAAATAAGGATTCAAGTCCTTAAACAACTGAACCAAGGGGATTTTTTTTTTCAGACACAAAAATATCATTTCACAATGGAAAGTGCAACTGAACTAAGCTACAGTATTAAAAACATGTTATAAAATCTCTTTCCAAGGGCTCAGCATCCACATAAAATTATGTAGTTCACATTATGTGTCAAGGATATTCTGTAAGAACCTGAGATCATCTCCTTGATGCTCAGGGATATTGATTCACTGATACAGTGCTATAGGAATTAAGTTCACTTGAATACTCTGTAGGAAAACCATCCATCTGTTTTCTAAAGTATCCTCTCATGTGAGAAGATAGTAAGAGACAAATGTTTTCAGAGATGGGTTACCCACCTCACAAAGGTGAGATGCAGGCACACACAACAATTGCTTAAAAAGCTGCTGCAAAAAAAGAAAAGGATTAATCAGCTCCTCTACTTCATGATTAAGACAAAAAGAGATAGTCAGTGTATTTTGTCAGGACTATTTTGATGTTTGCATTGCATTAGACATCAGGGTAAAAATAACAGCCCCAAACTTCCTAACAGCAAAAATTCTGAACTACTGCAATAGGGTGATGGGGACAACTAAGAAATCCATACCACTGGAACACTCAGAGAGTGCAAGCAGAATAAAAAAAACCAGGTTGAGCTGCATGGTGGTATAGGAATGAAATCAATCAATTGCAGGGCCTTTTTTTCTAAATTGTGATTTTAAAAAAATTCCATCTTTTCACACAATGGAGGGCTTTATATTGTACCAGTTATATAAAAAATAAAAATTTCAGCTTTTGCATCAGCTTCAACAGTCATGAAGTATTCTGGCCAGTTAATATTAAAGCTTATTTATCTACAGACAAAAGGCTTTACACTTTTTTACATGGCCTCGTGTTCTCCCTCAATTTAAAAAATTCCTCATATTTAAAAAGCAGAAACACAGCTCTTTACACACAGCTAATGGCAGCTGTGTGCAGACATTTTCATCTGAAGTACTCATTCATACCACTTAATTGGTTTAAAAAGCATAGTTTTTCATATTTATAGACATATAGACATAATAACTGCCATTCAAACAAAACACTGGTGTTAGTTACTGTAAGTCCAGATTCTTGAAAATAAACACATTTCTTAAGTCAAATATAATATTTTGGGCTGCAAACTGAGTATTGACAAAAAAGAACCCCAAACCAAACAATTTTTTGTAGAGATTTTGCACTCTGGAATTGTACTTTTTAAAGTCAATGATTTCTGTCCCTAGCAGATCATTGCTAGAGTAGGTTTGCCCTTAACAGCCAAGGTTGAAGTTTGTACCAAGTCTATATTATTTTCCAGAACTGAAATTCCATTACTTTAACTTCAAAATAGTGCTTGTGAGAGAGGATATAGCAGGTCTAATGCTTAGAACTTGTTACTGGAGTTAAAAATAAATTTATCAGCACCTAGATTGAAGTGCAAAAATTTGACTTAAGTGTAACTTCAGCTGGAGTCTTAACAATGACTAAACACAAAAGATTATGCCTTGGGAAGAAAAAAGCAAAATAATAAATAAAAAATGTTTTGCTCTCTCTTTTTTTCTTTCTTTTGTAACTAAAGACAAAGAGGTGTGAAAGGATGAAATTGAGAAGTAATAACAAGTTTGATAAGAAAGAATAAGAAATAAGTACATTAGTTATATACTGCTTCAGAAGAATACTGCTTTCCAGAGACTTTGGTAATTTCTTGGAAGGTGCTCAGCCACTCAATAGATAAAACTAAACAGTCCAAAATATGATTCTGCAATTAGGTGATTTTGTTGCATTCAGTGATAAGTCAAGAAAAAGAACCAGCTCTGACCTCATTCCATTTGTATATTCAGTGGCTATTTTGCATGTGGGAAAGAAAGAAAATCACAGCAGCCATATTCAGAGTAACAGTACATTCTTTTTTTTTCTGGATGCCCTCCCATGTTCTTGTGTTTGTCTGAATTGGTTTTGAATACTGCAATGATAGAGATGTCACAGCTTCCCCAGGCAGCCTGGGCTTGATGGCAGCTACAGACAAACACACTTGCACTACAAGTTTTTGTATGCAACATTGCTGACTTCTGACTTACAATTTAGTTTGATTCTTGACCTGCTCATTATCTCTGGAGCAAACACTTCCAATTATTTTGGCAATTGGTAACCTAAGGACTGGCATACCCAAATCCTCACTACGAGCTCCCAAGAAGGTTATCAATCAGCCTCTCCAAAAATAACATTCCTGTCATCAGCTAGTGCTTTTATGAAAAAAAACATGGGTAATAAAATAAATAGACATCTGAGAGGGAGTTTTACTCATGCAGCTTTTATAACAGCAAGCTGTACAAGTGTAATTGCATTGGAATTTACTCCATATTGTTACTCTGATATAAACACTAATTGACAAAACAATAGCAGGAATCCTCCCAGGCAAAGTGGGGACAAACTGGGTTTATACTTTCTTAACCTCTCACATTGGATCAAATTTCAATGGAGAATAGAATTTACAAAGAGCTAATAAAATATCCCCTCAGGGATTTAAAGGACAAGGCTTTAGAAAAAAAGAAAGCTTTCAAAGAAGTCCTTCCTATTTAAAAAATATTTTTATGTTAATTTTATATCAATATTAATGTCTTGTTGATAAGAACATGAGTTGTTGATACCATGACATTTCTATCAGTGCAAAAAGTAGAATGAACTGTACTAAAGAATAAACTACCAAGTCTGTGGTTCTCAAACTATCCATGAATGTCAGTTACAGTCACTTTAATTGCTCCAAAAAAGACAACAATTTATTATAGCCATCTGCTTAATTTCTTCTGCATCAGTAAAAGTCTGGATAAGTAGCCAACTTCTGATTATGGAAATATCAGTTGTGTGGAAAGAAACATATATGTCTGTGTCATTCTTGTGCCAGGTGATAATGGCAACAATAACAAATTAGTTCAATTAACTAAAGGCCTCTTTAAAATATGCAGCTCAGGTTCACATCTGCAGACAGAGTTTACATAGTTACCAAGCATCCTCCACACAGTACCAAGTCAACATAAGGGAACAACCAGCATGGAAGAAATTGTGTCAAATTAACAGAAATTTATTCAAAAAGTATTAATTTCAGGAAATACTTTTACAAAATATTACCCTACATCAGCAGATAAAGAATCCAAGTTTAGTTTCATATCTAAGGACAAGCCTCTCTTGATTACCCTGTTGTTCCTCAGCTCATCTGTAGCTGTCAGCACCCCACACTCCCAGCACACCTTCAGACCTGGCTCCAGACACCTCTGGACATCTCTCTGCACTCCTACCCTGCTGTGGAAGATACCCAGCTTGAGCCACCACTGTCTGGCACCTCAGAAAAGCATGTTTAATAATTTTGTTATATCCTCTGTCATCAACACCTGTCCCTACATTGCCTCTCTCTGCTGAGTCTTCCCAATGGATGCTAAGTGATACCTCTCGTACCACATAAGGTGTCTGAAGCTTAGTCCTTCTTTCCATGGTGCAAAGTCTTTTTCTTCTACTACCTAACCCTCTTCCAGTTGAGGTATGTTACACAGCTGATCTTGAGTTTGCTTAGAATTCCAGTTGACTTCTAAGAGACCTGTATGAACCCTGGATAGACATCTTACACACAGCTGATTATCCACACTGTTGCACTTGCCCATGGTCACTACCCAGTGGCACCAAAGATCTGCTACTTGTAATGAATTTATGTCCACTAGGAGTTCAGATTAAACATTCCTGTGGATATTTTTCATGCTGTTCACTCACAGTTTGAAGGAGAAAAGATCCTTATACTCCACAGCAGCACATGGCTCACAGGTATATACTGGTTCATGCCAGTAAAATTTACTGGGGTGGGGAAAAAGGTTGTGTTGGTCCAAATTTACAGGGGGAAAATATCCTGGAATCAGCCTAAAGAAACATTTCCTAAGCTCTTGGATATGGGCTGCTGTTCTGCTTCGTTATAAATTATGAGGCCAGTAAATCCCTAGTACCTTTAGTAAAGTCAGAATTATATATATAATTAAATCAAACGTTAAAAAAAGATCTGAAGAGCTCACATCTCATTCTCAGAGGACCACCCTTATCCAATAAGACCAGAATAAAAGTAATCATCATTCTGTACTCTGCTGAGGGAAACACAGGCAGAACACCTAATGGATATTTAACTGGTACAATCATTTAGAGGGGATGTGAAACTATCCTACATTCAGTTTTCTAATCAAGAATGCATACATATTTTAGCTCTTCAAGAGCTCACATCTCATTCTCAGAGGACCACCCTTATCCAATAAGACCAGAATAAAAGTAATCATCATTCTGTACTCTGCTGAGGGAAACACAGGCAGAACACCTAATGGATATTTAACTGGTACAATCATTTAGAGGGGATGTGAAACTATCCTACATTCAGTTTTCTAATCAAGAATGCATACATATTTTAGCTCTTCCACATTTATGCTTTTTTTCTTCTTTCCCTAGTTTTCTTTTGGAATTGTGTGCCAGTTAATCAGGATTAAGACTGTCCACTCACATTCACACTACAGGAATATAAAATATGAAACACCAGCATCCTTTTTAGATGCAGATAACTTTACCAAATATTCAGAGCATCTGCACATAGCTTGACACAGAGGTAGTGCTACAAATGCTTTAACAGAGGGCATTCAAAAGCACACGACAGCCTTCCAGATTTATCAAACTAGTTAGTAAACAGTGGGAACCTAAACATTTCTACCACATTCCCAGTGACACTAAAGTACTTACAGCAATCATCAGCTTCAGTGAAGCTGTCCTGTATTAGTTTCCTAAAAATGTATTTATATAAACAAACACATCCATACAAGGGGTGTGAGTGTAATGAAATGATTAAACCATACTTTAGAGACTTAGGGTGATCAGAAACTAGCAGTGTTTGCCCAGAGAAATCCCTGCCATTTAGTGCACTGTTACCCAGTCCAACAGCTTGTTTTTCCCTCTTGAGAATTATTTTGGGAATCCCCAGGCAGGGTTCCATCTCCAGCACTGATTTCTGATCTGCAGAGGCACATCCTAAGATGATAAACCAAGGGCTCAGAAATCATCCCAACCTTCTTCTGTTAGGAATAACCAAGAAACATCTCCATCCACAGCTTATCTTGCATACAATTTTGTGGCTCCCACTGTCTTTTTCTTTTTTTTTTTTTTTCCTCTCTGATGCCAGAATTACCGCCCTTGCCCTTGGTTTCCCACTCTCAGATAAACAGCCTATAAAATTGCTGCAAGAAACCAAGTGCTGCTTTTCACACAGCCACAGACAGACTTCCTTTACTGAACATATTCTGCATCCATGCCAGCCTCCAAATCAGGGAGACGACAATGGAATTGCTGAAATGCCGAGAAGCTCCTCCGAGCATAGACTGAAAAGAGGACAGGAGCAGGGAGGCTGTAAAATCGGGGACTGCATCACATATTAAAAAGTAACTTTTAGGCAGCGTGTTGCAAGGCTGAACACCAGGCAGAGAAGGGGAGCACGCAGCCACATGGTATATTCCTGCCTCTGCCTCTCTCCTCTCTCTCTTTTGGTCCTTCTCTCCTGCTTTCTCTTCCACCTCCTCTTCCCGGCGCTGCCTTCCCCTCTCCCCCTGCCGCAGGCTGCAGAATGGGACACGCTTGCTCCCCAGCCAGCCGGCAGCTGTCACACAGCGGAGGCAGCCAACAGCCGGTGCGAAGAGTGAGCCTACTCTGTCATTTAGGATGACTCACTGGAATCTGGCATTAATTTCTCTTTTTCTGATAGTGGACGGAGAACAACCAAAAAGCTACATTGGACTAGACCAAGGTAAGAGATTTAAAAGTCTTTCTTTTACCCTAAAGCCACCCGATGCTTTGAGGATGCCAAGCTGTATACAAAAGCTGGCACTGGAACTAATTCAGTGGGTGTCTGAACACCTGGCAATTACATGCCATCAGTGTGTCTTTCTGGTGTTAACTCTGTGTGTACCACGCAGCTACACCCAGGGAGAGAGATGGCAGGTCAAAATATAACCTAGTGACTGTCATGCCATCAGTGTGTCTTTCTGGTGTTAACTCTGTGTGTACCACGCAGCTGCACCCGTGAAAGAGATAGCAGGTCAAAATATAACCTGGTGACTGCATTTTCTCCCCTTAATGCAACTTTTATGGCTGCACTGCCACCTGCTCCTGTGGGTACAAGAAGCTGCTCAATATTGCTAAATGATCAGGCTTTTGTGTTCTGTTGCTGGGAATGTAGCATACCATGCGTCTGCCATGGACTCCGTGTGGATTCATTCCCACAGCAGTTGTTTCATCACTTTAATGAGTTGAAATTCCAGAGTCCACAGAAACGCTTCCCTGTCATTTCCCCTCTCTCTGAGGGGTTCTCAAAGGATCATATAGATACGATCCAATTTCAGGCTTTTCAAAAGTAGTGCTCACTGAAACCACCAGAACAAGTCTGCTGAAGCACAGGCAGTGCTGCACTAGATATTCTGTCTGCATTCTCCTCTGTTTTTTCTGCCGTGAATCAAAAATTCAGCGTTGCAGGAGGATTTTTGCAAGGACAGTACATGTCTCTGGCACAGCAATTTAAAGTAAAGGGAGAAGCTGCTTCTCCGCATTCTGAAATCCTGGCAAAATTCCCTTCTTCCATTTTCTGAGGAGGTACAGTATTTCTAGCAGAGTTATCTAAGCAGGTTTCTGATAGGGCTGATTGACAGTTTTTAGTTGTGATTTTAATGAAAAGCTTTCACTGAATGTCTACAGCTTCATTTCTGTCAATCCAATGCTTTTTACCAAATGGCTTACTTCAGAGGATGATACCTTTAAACCCAGCATCATGCTTTGCTAAATCTAACAACAGAATAACAGACTAGCTAGTGCACATTGCAGACTCACACAATCTTACCTTTGGATTTTTAAGGGTGTAACTGCAGTGGAAGACATTTGGTTTGGTTTACATGTTCTCTGTACTGTGTAAAGGGTGGCAATTTTAACGGAATTTACCTATGATTCTTATACATTACATGGTATTTTTCTGCTATATCTTACACATTCTATTTGCTCAGACATTCTGTGTCCTGGCAATAGGTTTATTAAGCATTGAATTTTAAACCCACAAAAAATGCCCTGATATTACTGCTATGAAACGGAGTCTCTGCTCAAAGAAGATGACATTGATCACATCTACAGAGATGACCAAACATGTATCAGCAGTTAACACTGAACATCATTCAGCTTCCAGGCAGTCACCAAGACCCACAGTCTGTTGACCCAGCATGAATATTTTGGAATGAACTCAAACATGGCACCAATAAACACTCCCCTTAGTTACTGCCCCTCCATACAATCTTTAAAATAGATTACGGAGAAAAAAGGTTCTTATTTCAGACAACTTATAGAACTTTGGTACAGAGCTTCACAAAGAGGTAGAACAACAGCTTGATGTGTCAGCATGGATTCTACCTCATTTTCCATCAGATTATGGTACATTTACCCACTTGGTAAAAGTGGAAAGCATTTACCAACATGATGCTTTAAGATTAGTTCTAATCATTTGGAGAACTGCAAAGACTTCAGTAAATTTTGTTAAAATTTACTTTTTTT
>NW_008663067.1:0-843 GCF_000695815.1 Acanthisitta chloris | reverse complement strand
AAAAAAATGGGCAGACAACTCATCAACAATTGCAACAGAAAGGATGGAATTTCTGACAGTAATTCTCAAAGCAGACAGGTACAGCACCACAAGCTCTTCACAGAATCACAGAATTGTTAGGGTTGGAAGGGACCTCTGGAGATCATCTAGTCCAAACCTCCAGTTCAAAGTAGGGTCACCTAGAGCAGGTTACACAGGAACACATCCAGGTGGGTTTTAAATGTCTCCAAAGAGGGAGACTCCATGACCTCCCTGGGTAGCCTATGAAGTTTATACAGATGAAATACCACAGAAAACAATTGAATTCCGGAGATAAACCACTGTTTATCTTGACCGCCACAGAAATCCAGTCCAGCTACGGAAATATCTAGGTATGACAATAGCTAATACCAACAGCAGAAGGCTTCAAATTCATGCTTGTTGTTGCTAGCTAATTTTAATATCAAAACGTGTTTGGATTATAGGGCCCAGTATTCTCTCTCAAACATCACCTAAAATATAAACTAAATGCTTCTCTGTTCAGTGGAAAGAAGTTATAGAATGCCATAAAACTTCACAGGGAGACACTTGTACAACCTCCTTGTATTGGAATTAAGCTCAGACCCACGAACATGCAGGTATCTTCCTTTCCACCTCACATCCAACTTTGACATGCAAGTGAAGGAAATTAAGAGACTATTTTAGTGATGAACAGAGAGAACAGAATTCTGTTCCATCCTTCAATTTGAGTCAGAAACACTATTTGAACAAAGATAAATGGGTGTTGAGGAGAGTATTTCACAGATCTGGAAGAAAACGTCTCGTTCCTCTTTTCAAACTGTTAGCGTGGAAAACACATAATCA
>NW_008663066.1:44324-51029 GCF_000695815.1 Acanthisitta chloris | reverse complement strand
TTATATTTATTTTATGAATATTATTATTATTATTATTTTTAACCATGGAATCATTTTATTAATATTAATAAACCCGCAGAAAGTGCTAATTTCCTCCATCATTCTCCTAATTACCTCTATTGAATTGTGAGAATCATCTGCATGAATAATGACTCCCCATGTATTTGCTTTGCTGTTCAGCAAGGGAATTGGCAAGAGATGGAACCTGCACCCGCAGATGGGAGGGAAGGATCTATGGAACCACCACCAGATGCCTCCTAGAGTAACTTTTGGACCTTCCCACAGCCTCAAAACCCTGGCAGGGGTCCCCAGATTCATTCTGCATAGACACAAGGGGTGAGACAAGTCCTGCTAAGGGGAAGGCAGTAATCTTTTGTTACTTGTCAGTACACAAAGTTTTTCTCTGCTCCTCTGGAGCTCCAATGCTCTCACAAGCACTTTCAAACAGATCCCATGGGCAGTCTGTGACACAGCGTCCAAATCTCTTGGTCATCCCAGAGCCAATATCACTTTTCCTACAGGTTTTGGACAAGGCAGAATCTTCCCCTAGGTTTTGGTCCCAAGAGCAAAGTGCTCACAGCAACACCGAGGAATAGTTTTGGCTGCCTCATCCATGGAAGTCTTCAAGGCCAGGTTAGAAGGGGCTTGGAGCAAACTTGTCTAGTGGAAGGTGCCTCTTCCCATGGCAGGGGGTGGAATGAGATGAGTTTTAAGGTCCTTTGAACCCAAACGAGTCTGTGATTCCATGATGTCTCCATTAGCCACACACAGTGACTGGGACCAGAAGGTCCTAGACTGGGTGGATGTTATGCCACAGTGACAGCTATTGCCAAAGCAGAGTGTGCTAGACAGTCTTCCCAGGACAGACTGAGCACTGAAAAGCCTTTTATTTATTTCTTTTCTTGCTGCTGATGCCAAGATGCTTTTCCTTCCCAAGTCACCTATAAGCTCCTAACAACCACAGCACAGGAATGTTTTCCAGCTCCAGAGACACCCCAAGGGCTGGTGTTCAGCACAAAACCTGGCAAGATGCACCAGTGTCACCTCCACAGCTCCTTCACACAGTCCCTGCTGTGCTGCTCTGCAAGGTGAGCAGGAGGAAAAGGGACACCAGCACATCTCTGCAGTGTGTGACTCCAGCCCGGCCTGGCTGTGACAGCTGCACAACCCCCTCGGGCTTGCTAGGGGACCATAAGTCTTTAAAAGATGTATGATGTTCTTGGATGGGATCCATCCCCCTGCAGCTACCACAGCCAACAGGCCTGAGCAGCCGTGGAGGGTTAGCTGAGTCCCTGTGATGGACTCTGTGCAGGGTCTGGCATCCTCTGCCACCAGCACTGCCTGCTGTGGGACATCTGGCCAGGGAGAAAATTCCGAGCACGAAGGAGATCTCCATAACCATCACTGCTTCTTTTTTTTTTTCTTGGAAAAGCAGTTCCAACCAGCTGCTTGCTCAGGCAGAGGGGAAAAGATGGGATATTTCTGACTTCCCCCACCTTGTTCCACTCGTTATGAGCACACTCAGCTGATGTGACACCTTTCAAACACATCCCCAAGCTGCAAGGTGACCACCAAACTGTCCTTCTGCCTCCACAAAGTCCCCTTTGTGGCAACGGGATAGGACACACATCCCTGTTTGCCTGGTGGGGAGAGGGAGGTTAGCAAGGCTCTTGATTCACAGGAGAGACTGCCTGGATCATATTTGTATTCATTTTCATGAAATCCCCATAAAAGTCACTAATAGAACACAATCTGCTAATTAAATTTCACGCAGGAAGGCATTTTCACCTTAGATTAGCAGTGTCCTTGCACATTTTTTGCTACTAATGCACTAATAACATCTTATTTATCTTATAAATGAATTCCGTTAGACTTATCATTAAATTTGAGATATTAACGTGCCCAAATGAACTCAGTGAGAAAAAGGGGGAGATAATTCCAAAGGGATGTAAAGCATGAGTCTGTTTTCCTTCTATTTTACTGCTAGGAAAGGAAAGAAAGGCAGAGGACTGGCAGCTCCAGGGCTGCAGAGGCACGAGGAAGGGCAAGGAGCTCTCACCATCCCACAGATCCCACTGCCAGGAATGTTTTATCCAAGCAAAGGACACACACAGCTTCTGCAACCTCATGTTTTCTTTGTGGGAAGGTCTATATTGAGTGGATTCATACCACAGAGCACCTAGGAGGGGACTGAGGTGCATCTCACCCCATCAGGCCATATCTACAGATCTGCATCCCCACTCAGGGCTCGTGTTTCCCAAGGACTTTGCCCATCAGGGATATCTCTGTCCCATGCAGAGAGGCTGGAGAAGCACCTGCTTCCCAACCCAGGGCCTGGCTTTAAAATATTTGTGGAAGGGAGGGAGGAGGTGGGGGGAGGCGTTCTTGGTCATGAATCTTGGCAGGATGCAGCTGCTTCCCCACGACTGGCTAGAAGATGGATAACGAGGAGGAGGCCAAGCTGCAATGTTTAAAATCCAGATCTGCTTCCCTTCCAGACTGGATTTTCACACTACATCCTCAAACCTCCCTTGCATCCAGCTCCAGGGGACACATCGCTGTCCTCCTGAACAACACCTAAGAGCATCATGCCAACCACCAACACCTCAGCTGTGCCTCGAGGAAGGGGATGCATTTTTGCATCCAGCTTTTCATCCTGCTGAGGCTTTTTGTCCCAAATCAGGGTTTAGTCTTTACATAAACCACATCAAATCCTGCTCTGGCTGAGCAAAACAAGAGCAATGACTGATTCCTCCTCGGTACCTTCGTACTTGTCTCTACGGTGCTTAATAACCAACTTTGAGCAGAAAACAACATCCAACCTGCGCTATTCTGACAGTGGCCTTTTCTCCCCCTTTCTCAAGATGCAAGATTTTCCCACTTGTAATTGGATGAGGCAACATTGACATCCAGTGGCCGATGAGATTAATCGCAGCGGAGCCGCAGTGTATCCTCTGGGGATGGAGCGAATGCTCAGCAAGGGCTGGCAGCAAAGTCTGAGCTGCAACAGGCAGAAAACATCAGCATCCCATTGCTACACATCCCTGCCAGGGCCACCACCACAAACCAGTGGAGTATGTAGTCCAGGCTGTGTTATTTCCAAATTTCCCCTCCATGTTTGATGGTATCAGGATAAATCAGCATCTCTGTTTCAACTGGAGATGCATGAATTGATGTTGGTAGCTTCCTAATTCTGTGTCTCAGACCAAACAGGGTGCAAGTCAGGCTGCAGGTGAGCTGTCCTGCTCTATTTCATAGGATCACTAGATCATTTAGATTGGAAAAACCCTCTAAGACAACCAACTTCAAGCACTAACACTGGATTTCTCCCTGGTGTGACACTCCACACCTTTGCTTTGCTAAACACAGACCCATCCTGCAAGCAACCAGCTACTCCTCAGGTATGTACACCACTGCCTACCCCCACACAGAGCCAAAATCTCCCAGCTGAGCATCAGGCCCTGCCCAGGAGCCTCTCTGCTGTCTCAAGTTCAACCTGGATCTACCTGTCCAGCACACAGCTCTGCCCATCACACGACCCCCACTAGCTCTCAGTGTCTTTTACCTCTCCAGCACCACAGCACAGGGCTGATTACAGAATTCCAGAATAGTCTGGGCTGGAAAGGACCTTAAAGATCATCTCATCCCACCCCCTACCATGGGCAGGGACACCTTCCACTAGTCCAGGTTGCTCCAAGTCCCATCCAACCTGGCCTTGAACACCCCCAGCCACAGCTTCTCTGAGGTACCTGCGCACTCTCACAGGGAAGAATTTCTTCTGTATATCTAATCCAAACCTGCTCTCCTTCAGTTTAAGGCCACTCCCCCTTGTTCTATCACTCCATGCCCTTGTGAAATTTTATAGATACCCACTATTATAGATTACTTGCCTTCTCATCCTCAGAAAGCATTCCAGATACAAGCTCAGCTGGACACCTGGGAGGTCTGGGGGAATTTCTGTATTCCCTGTTTACAGACAACTAAACTGAAGCACCAGGAAGAGAGGAAGACTGCAGTAGATGGAGGAAAGCTGTAAATCCACACCATAAAATCCAAAATTCAGACCATTTTGCCAACAACAGAAAAATTCCCATGCCCACGAGGGTAGTTAGATGCTGTTCCCTCCCCAGACAGCTGTAAAAAAAACAAACTTCCCCCTCCTCAAATCTGTTTGAAAGGTTCTCCGTTTTCTGCGAGGCTTTAATTTTATTTTTTAAAAATAGTAAGGCAGATTACATGCTCCACAATTAAATATTGATTGGGAATTCTCCCCAAGTATGTTTCCCCTCCATCTCTCTGCCTCCGCCGAGAGATGTCAAGTTCTGTTTCCTAAGCTGTCCCCATCCAGTGATTACGTTCATTAGGACACCAGTGTTGTGGTTAAAAGTACTTTCTTTGCTGCTGTACATTTAATTAGACAACTCTTGCCTAGAAATTATTTATAGCCAAGCTTGGGAGCTATAGTTAGTCCGAATGTAAATAAGATTCAAAAGGGAAATCCCAGGGCACCCCTGTGGCTGGTGAGCCGCTCGCTTCAATCCATTAGCACTGGTCCCAATGCCCCTGCTTAGCACAGGCTTCCAGGGGCTTTATAGCTGCAACTTGTGCTATTTAACAAAATAATAAAGCCAGCCAGCCTAGGCATGGGTTTCCAATCCAACTTCTCATGGACAAAGAGTATTTTCCTCTCCTGTCGGTGCAGGGAGCTGGGCAAGTCCCCAGTTTGCAGAAGGAAAGGGATGTGGCTGTAGCAGGGCAGCAAACAGCCTTTGTCTTTAGTGGGAACAACATCAAATTAATTAGAGCACTCGACAGCTTTGCAAACCCATCTGAGGACACTCCAGTGAGTGTTGGAAAAGGCTGGGTTTGGAAATGTGCTGAGGAAGGGAGGACAGACTGAGCACACTGGTCACAAAACCCTTTGCAGCCAAGTCCTTCGCATGCACCACAATTTCAGAAAGAAAAGCAAGGACTTCACTCTGTTCCTCACCAAAATGACCACAGAATCATAGTTTAGAGTCACAGAATCACTGAGGTTGGAGAAGACCTCCAAGATCATCAAGTTCAACCTGAGGTTGGAAGGTCATCTAGTCCAACTCCCAATCAGAGCAGCTCTTACACACAACCACCACCTCTAGGTGAGATGTTCCTCCAAACCACAATCCTCCTCCTGAGCCCCTTTGCAAGCAGCATGATCAAAAGACCAAGAATCATAGAATCACAGAATGGCTTGGGTTGGAAAGAACCTTAAGGATTATCTAGTTCCACCCCCTGCCATGGGCAGGACACCTTTCACTAGACCAAATTGCTCCGAGCCCTGTCCAGCCTGGCCTGGAACACCCCAGGGATGAGGCAGCCACAGCTTCTCTGGGCAATATGTCTGTTTTCAACCCAAATATAGTATCGGGATGGACAGACACCCTCATCCCACTGCCCTGCAAGAGCTTTTCTGGGAGCATTTGCCAACCATCACATCCAACATGCACCAACAGGGCAATCCAGTCGGGATGCCTTCCCCTCCCACCAGCCCAGCACTTGCAAACCAACTGCTCATCACTTGCTGGATGATTCACGGGGTTAATCTTGCATTTTCACACCTTTGCCTGTCCTCCTGGCATTGGAGGGAGAGGAAAAACACACTCAAGCGCTGTTATTTAGCACAACAGCACTCAGCAGCTCGCAAATAGCTGCTCCACACCGGGAGCAGCAGCGAGTCCACTCTGCTATGAAGCAGCCAATAATGCAGGCAAAATGGTAAATCTCTAAAATCTACAAATAACAAGGAGCAGAGGGTTGGAGAGCACTGCACGGTGCATGGCACGAGCTGGCAGCATCCACACACCACGCCTGGCTCTGCTGGAACCAGGAGGAGATGCAAAAATGAAACACCACCAAAAGCTCAGCTGCCAGTTCTGATTTCGGCTGCCACCACACTGAGCATCCTGGTGCCTCCTGCACGAGGTGTCCCAGCCCTGATGGTGACAGTGCCAGAAAAGCTGCCATCACTGCTGCCAAGCCCAGGCAGGAGCCATCACTGTTCTGGAGGGTAACACCACGGGGAGGTCTATTATTTTAAACATATAATTGATTCTAATTCATCACTTATCGCACGGTGACAGATTTTTATATAGTTTATTATCTCAGTCGCAGCACGGGGGCCCGGGGGGGCTGCAGCCTATTGTTCGGTGGTTCCTGCTCCTGCCTCATCTCTAGCTGCTCCCGTTATCTGTCTGATTAAGTTAGGGATTCTGGTATCTCTGGGTCCCCAGGTAACTGTCAGTGCTCATATCCTCCCCTTGCAGGATCACAGCAGCCTTTGTGCACCTCTCCTCCTTGACCCGGCTGTCACATGCTGTCTCTGTGCTGAGCTGATTTGGGGACCACAGAGGTGGCTATCAGTCCCTCCTGCTCCCAGATGCTCGGCAGCAACACCAGGCAAGTCCTCAGGGACTCAGATACTGCTACACCAACCCCTTCAGACCATGCAGGATACAAACCTGTTGACTCCATCCATCCTTCCCCTCCTGGCACATCCACTGGGAAATTGCAAAAGCAGCAAATAAACCAAAGGTACCCAAACCCACCTGGTTTATCACAGGGATGCACAAACATCACATCACTTCTCAACTCCATCCAAAAACAACTCATAGAATCATAGAAACATAGAATCAACCTGGTTGGAAGAGACCTCAAAGATCATGGAGT